>NC_041394.2:327591480-327783980 GCF_900747795.2 Erpetoichthys calabaricus
CCAACAGACAGACACTGCGGACACAAGTTTAAAAGCACCGAGAGCGGGTTTATTTTTCTCATGCTCTTTACAATGCCTTCTCTAGCACCACAGCCCCACGCAATATGCAATACAGCCAACAATTATTCCTTCTTTCTCTCTCTAATACTTTTTCTTTCTCCTCCACACCTCCCAGCAAGCTTCGTCCATCTTCCACCCGACTATGGCTCCCCCCTGAGAGGTCAGTCCAGTCCTTTTATATTGGCCAACCTGAAAGTACTTCTGGGCTTCCGCTCACGTGGCCTGCCAGCACTTACGGGCTGGGTGAAAACCTTGTCTCTTGTATATTCACAGCACCCCCTGGCGAAACCTAAAAGGACTGAGATATAGAACTCCAGTATGTGTGTTATACATATATATATATATATATGAGTGAGACAGAGAAAGATTACTTGTGCTTTTGCTACGTGTGGAGGATTTGGTGAATAAACTATCCTTTATTTGAACCCGGGACTCACTGTGTGTTTGTGTTTGGAGGTCTGAGACTAGCTGACACCCCTGGTTTCCATCACACTGGACTCTGACAGTGAAAATGAAATTTCCCCGAGCAAGGTGCTGTAACAGCTCAGTTTCAACCAAAATGTCACTATCCCACTCAGAATTTGAGATGCCCGGCTACACATGTTTCCCTTTTTCCAGTCTTACTCAGCAGTCCATTTATGGTTTGTCAATCATATTTTTTTTTGTTTGGCCCAAGTAAGAAAATGCACAATAAAGCCAATCCAAGCAGAAGCAGCATGACCAAAGCATGGTGCCAGTTCATCACAGGGCCCATTTTTAATCACCAGATAAACTAATTTGCTTATCTTTGAAGATGTGAAATGAAAACTGGAGCAGCTGGAACAAAATATACACAGACAAGGACCAGAGGCAGGAGATGAATATTGGGGGGTTCAGTTCATAGAGTAGCAGTAGAACTGACCACCCTGCCACCATGCTGCCCAAGCACATTTTCATTACCTACTTTGAGTATGAAGAAGAGAGACTGGAAATGAGGCTAGGAGGTTAAAAAGGGTGGAATCATCAATTGGATGTGCGACACATTAATTTACAGTGCATTACTTGTAACATCAGTGACTGTTAGAGAGGAGGTTTCATTCTGTTAATGACGAGTCTAGACCTTGAAGTTTATTAAATGGTCGAGTTATTACCTAGCTCAGAGGTAGGCAATGTCGGTCCTGGAGGGCCATGGTGGCTGCAGGTTTTCATTCCAACCCAAGTGTTTAATTAGAAACCAATCATTGCCAATCTCAGAACTCATTTAATTTTCTGGCTTGTTAGTCTGCAATTTAATGTTCTTATATCGTAAATTTTTTCTCCCTTTTCAAGGATATTATCCAAATGATTTGAAGCCTAAGTCGGATAATTTTCAGTCTGTCACATTTCTCTTTTAAGTGTTTTATTAAATCAAACAGTCCATGATAAATCCACACACGTGAAACAACACAGAATGAAAGCTGCTGGCTGCTTTGTCATTTACATCTTATTGCTAATAAGGAGCCATTAAAAACAGTGAATGCAGAGTTTAAGACTGAAATAAGCAATTAAGGGTGGGGAACCTTAACAAGCAAGACCACTAAAATGAAGCATCAAAATGTCACATAAGCAATAAGGGCTTCATCAGCAATAATTGACGTCTCATTAAGAAACAAAAACCTGCAGCCACTGTGGCTCTCCAGGACCGACATTGCTCACTCTGATCTAGTTCAAGTCTGGCCTAGGAAGGCAAAAAAGGCTGGACTAGGGTAACTAATATCTTTATGTCCTTATTATTTACTTTTTAGGCTTAACTCTCTGAAAAAAAAAGGTTTGAGCCATTTGGTTAAGGATTGTGTTTCCACTTTCTTGTATGAGTTGTGCAGTACTTCCTCGCTTCAGTTATTTTCTCCGGGTAAGATTGAGGGCTACCTTTTGATTGACCAGTCTAGAATTAATGGACATGTTGGACAGATATGTCAATCCAGCTTTATTTATTTAATTTATTTATTTTACTTGTAAAGTGATATTTGACACAAGAGGGTTATATTATATATATATATATATATATATATATATATATATATATATATATATATATATATATATATATTTCACATTACGAAACAATAATACTGTACTGATCAGGCTGGAGCTACCGAGCACCGTAAGTTCAGAAGGCGCAGTGCGTTATGCAAATGAAACATCTGAGCGAGTGGAGGTAACCCCGGGAAAAGGGGTGGAACGAGCGCGAGAGGCGGGTTTGAGTGTGGAAGGCACTAGAACGGAAGCGCTTTTGCTCGGCTTTAGTGGTGAACCGCGGGAGTCACACGAGGCAGCAGCGGCAGAGGTGCGGATGAGAAGGAGCAGTGTGGTGTGCGTGAACAGCACGGAGTGAACGAATGAGTTGAGGGAAGCGGGAGTGAAGCAGCGACGTGCTTCTGGACCGTAATTCTGAAGCAGAAGATCGTAATAGAAGGGTTAGACGAGTCCGAGTGCAATTAAAGCTAACGCAATCACTTGCATTTATGTCGGCTTCTCCAGGTAGTCCCGTCCTCCTCAGACATGAAGGTCTCGACCACCTGAGGAGCAGTGTGTCTCTCTCAGATCAGGACCCACGGACACTACTGTTTACTGTTACTTTCCACGGCGCAACTTGTGTTCTGTAGAGTACAATTATACAGTCGTTGATGAGCAATTAAGGGTAGTATTTGTGGACCTTTAACACAAGTTTTAATGTATGCCCATTTAAGAGATGCTTATTCTTTCCATTAAATCAGTCACACAGTACATTCAAAGTCAACAGCCGATTCCGTTGTTTAAGTCTTATTTTGACACGTCTGTGTCTCTTATGCTGTGGCAATCTGAGAATTAGTACTTTGGCCTCATTTTCTTTTTGTCTTCTTTTCAACTTGCCTTTTAGGAAGGCATTCAAATTCAGGTTGTACTTGCTCAAGCAGTATTTTATTGAAAGTTCAGGTTTAAGGTCATTGTTTTAAACTATGCCATTAATGTTTCTTAAATTCCTTTGTATTGATTCTACATTAAACTTGTGATTCAGTATGTATTTACTTCATGATTTATGTATTGTTTTTATAATTACGTTTTAATGTTGGATGCGATTATTATTATTATTATTATTATTTTTTTTTTTTATCATTTCTCAGCCCTTATATACATATATAAAGACACACACACACTGCCCTCCATAATGTTTGGGACAAAGACACATTTTCCTTGATTTTGCTCCACAGTTTAAATTTTCAAATCAAACAATTCTGACGTGATTAAAGGGCACATTGCAGATTTGCAAACACTTCGGTCTCATCATATAGAAATGGCCATTCTTTTTATTCATGGTCGCCTCTTTTCATATATATACTGAATACATGTGAATAACATCTGTATGCAAATGATTGTTTGTTAACGTTGGGATAGGCTTCAACTTCCTTGCGACCCTGCAATTTTAGAAAATGGACGGATGTAACTTTTAAATGATCTCTTTCAGTCACACTCAGTTCCAACGGCTAGTTAACACTGAGGTATGTCACTGTTTTTTCTTCATTTTTGAATTAATCTCGATTTTATAATAACCGCTGTGTAAAATCCGTTTCCTCGCATCACTTAATGGATGGATGTACACCTACTTTACCCGACTGTCTGAACTGTCGATTCATCTCCGCCCTAAAGAAAGGAAGAAACTAAGTAATCAGTGCACTGTCTACGTGAAAGATAGTTCAAGTCACGCAGCGACAGCTACCGGCCGACGGAATTCGCCCCTGAAATTCAGGAGTCAATGAGGCAATTTAAGGAAGTGGACGCTAAAACAATGAGACAAGCAACTCCGACTGGAAACTGCAGTAAGTACAAAAAGTATCAAGAGAAGAGCCACAATTCCAGTTACTTACCCTCGTATTTTTTGGGTGCTCTCCACTCTCGATCATTGCACACAGACTCCGTCAGCCGGACACAAGAAGACAAATAAGAAACACTATCTAACACTTCACATCCACCGTTCGCTATTGCTCTTCCTTCTTCATCTTCTTCTTCTACTACTACTGTTTCTTGTTAAACGTTCCTCGCAACTCCGAAACAACAAGCACCTCGACTTGTGCTTCCGTCGCTCTTAATGACGTCATCCCCTGACTAAACTGCGGTTTCGTCTGACTCGCCTTGTTGTGTTGACGACTTTAGATTTAACACGTGCTCTTTGTTACTTCGTTACTGAACTTGGAAACCCCTCTAATAGGAAACGATGTGCGATGTACAGTATGTAAAATTTATATTAACCTGTTCAAATTGTTCTGCTGCGTAGTGAAGAAATAAGACTCGCCTCCTACAGGTAGCTGTTACTTGTTCTTCAGTACTGTATCTGTAACGCTCTTATTAAAGTGTGTATTGGATGATGAAGCCTGTTTCTTCCATCCTTAATTCCTTAGAAGTTCTGTGGAAGTAACCAGCTACTAAAGTTTTCACATTCTGTTACAGCCGGTAAGGCGTGCAGTTTAGCAGTACCTGGATATCAAATGTGACTTTAATAACATCCTCGTTGAGGAAAGACACGTGTAGATTCAGCGACTGGAAACGCACACATCAAACACGTTGAAGACACACGTCATATAAAACTCTTTGTAAATTTACAGAATATACGTAAGTATGTAATGTCAAAAACAATAATCTCAAAACATATTGCACAATCCTAATTAATTGAATTCAAGAAGGGCCATTCCACCGAGACGGCTCTGCATAAGCATTGTCAACACATTACAGTAGCCCGGAGCTACCAACACGTCATCCTGGTAGATCATTCCTCTGCTTTTGACATAATCAACCACCAGATCCTCGTTGTCACCCTGTCTGACCTTGGCATCACTAGGACTGCCCTCAGGTGGTTTAAATCCTACCTTTTGGGGTGATCCTACTGTGGTGAGGAGAGATGTCAAGGGTGTCCTAACAATTGGTGCTGATCCCTCTCCTCTCTATACACCACCACACTGGGCTCAATCATCCAGTTCCATTATATTTCTTATCAGTGCTACGTAAACAGATGATATGCAGCTGTACCTGTTGTTTCCTACAGTGGATCACATGGTATCAGCTAGAATACAGTGGGGCAAAAAAGTATTTAGTCAGCCACCAATTGTGCAAGTTCTCCCACTTAAAAAAGATGAGAGAGGCCTGTAATTTTCATCATAGGTATACCTCAACTATGAGAGACAAAATGAGAAAAAAAAATCCAGAAAATCACATTGTCTGATTTTTAAAGAATTTATTTGCAAATTATGATGGAAAATAAGTATTTGGTCACCTACAAACAAGCAAGATTTCTGGCTCTCACAGACCTGTAACTTCTTCTTTAAGAGGCTCCTCTGTCCTCCACTCGTTACCTGTATTAATGGCACCTGTTTGAACTCGTCATCAATATAAAAGACACCTGTCCACAACCTCAAACAGTCACACTCCAAACTCCACTATGGCCAAGACCAAAGAGCTGTCAAAGGACACCAGAAACAAAATTGTAGATCTGCACCAGGCTGGGAAGACTGAATCTGCAATAGGTAAGCAGCTTGGTGTGAAGAAATCAACTGTGGGAGCAATTATTAGAAAATGGAAGACATACAAGACCACTGATAATCTCCCTCGATCTGGGGCTCCACGCAAGATCTCAACCCGTGGGTTCAAAATGATCACAAGGACAGTGAGCAAAAATCCCAAAACCACACGGGGGGACCTAGTGAATGACCTGCAGAGAGCTGGGACCAAAGTAACAAAGGCTACCATCAGTAACACACTATGCCGCCAGGGACTCAAATTCTGCAGTGCCAGACGTGTCCCCCTGCTTAAGCCAGTACATGTGCTGGCCCGTCTGAAGTTTGCTAGAGAGCATTTGGATGATCCAGAAGAGGAATGAAACCAAAATAGAACTTTTTGGTAAAAACTCTACTCGTCGTGTTTGGAGGAGAAAGAATGCTGAGTTGCATCCAAAGAACACCATACCTACTGTAAAGCATGGGGGTGGAAACATCATGCTTTGGGGCTGTTTTTCTGCAAAGGGACCAGGACGACTGATCCGTGTAAAGGAAAGAATGAATGGGGCCATGTATCATCAGATTTTGAGTGAAAACCTCCTTCCATCAGCAAAGGCATTGAAGATGAAACATGGCTGGGTCTTTCAGCATGACAATGATCCCAAACACACCGCCCGGGTAACGAAGGAGTGGCTTCGTAAGAAGCGTTTCAAGGTCCTGGAGTGGCCTAGCCAGTCTCTAGATCTCAACCCCATAGAAAATCTTTGGAGGGAGTTGAAGGTCCGTGTTGCCCAGCGACAGCCCCAAAACATCACTGCTCTAGAGGAGATCTACATGGAGGAATGGGCCAAAATACCAGCAACAGTGTGTGAAAACCTTGTGAAGACTTACAGAAAACGTTTGACCTCTGTCATTGCCAACAAAGGGTATATAACAAAGTATTGAGATGAACTTTTGTTATTGACCAAATACTTTTTTCCACCATAATTTGCAAATAAATTCTTCAAAAATCAGACAATGTGATTTTCTGGATTTGTTTTTCTCATTTTGTCTCTCATAGTTGAGGTATACGTATGATGAAAATTACAGGCCTCTCTCATCTTTTTAAGTGGGAGAACTTGCACAATTGGTGGCTGACTAAATACTTTTTTGCCCCACTGTATCTGCATGTCTCACTGATGTTACAACCTGGATGAAGGAACACCATCTCCAGCTCACCTTGGCAGAGAGAGGCCTTCTTTTCATCCTAGCTCATCCATCTGTTCAGCACCCCTTTTTGTTCAGCTCAGGTTCATTATCACTAACACTCGCCAAGTCTGTATGCAACCTTGGGGTGGTGATAGATGACCTGCTGTTCTTTAAGAGACCATGTTGCTACAATCTGTTGGTCTTGCAGATTCACTCTATACAACATTTAACATTTATAAGATCAAACTATGTCTAACAGGATATGCAGCACAACTTCTGGTCTAGGTTTTGACCTTGTCACATTTGGACTACTCCAACTCTCTACTGGCAGGAATACCAACAAAAAAATGCAATGGCATGTCTGGTGTTCAATTAGACTAATTGATACATGTCACTTCTCTCTTCAGAACAATACATTGCCTCTTTATAGTGGAAGGCATTAAAATTCAAAGCAGTTTGATGCTTACCCAAAGAGTAGGCAAAGGATCAGCACACATATATATTGTGGCACCCGGCTGGGGGTGGTACCCAGCTGGGACGCCCAGAAAGACCGGAGGAAGGCTTGTGCCTCCTCCAGACCACGAGGGGGTGACCGCCCTGGTTCCTTTGGGGGCCACGAGTACGGAGCTGGGAAGCTCAACCCTGTAGGGGCCCCGTGGTCGCCGCCAGGGGGCACCCCCATGCCTGGAGAGCCCTGGACCTCAGCACTCCACCACACCTGGAAGTGCTGGGGGGAAGAGAAGTGGGGACACCTGGAGTGCTTCCGGGTACGCAGCCGGCACTTCCGCCACACTGGGTAGTGCCGGTGGAAGATTGCCGGGAAGCACCTGGAGCACATCTGGGTGCATATAAAAGGAGCCGCCTCCCTTCATGGAAGGGCTAGAGTCGGGTGAAAGAGGATAAGGTCTGAGAGGAGAGAGAAAGAGACGGTCTGAAGAAGAAAGACATACTGTGGTGTTGGCCTGGACTGGGGTGATTGGTGCTGTGGCACTGGGGTTTGTGTAACTTAAATAATTGTAAATATTGTAAATAAACATTTGTTGGGTGCAAACACGATGTCCGTCTGTCTGTGTCTGGGGCTCGTTCCACAATCTATATTATGTATATATATATATATATATATATATATATATATATGGAGACACTTGTGAGGTCCTATGCTCCTCCTCGACCACTCAGATCTGCTGATGAGTGACGTCTGGTGATGTCACCTCTGTGTGCTCTCAAATCTCAATCCAGATGTGAAGCTCCTAGCTGGAGGAATGAGCTGCTCCTCTCCATTTGAAATTCTGGGTCCCTCAACGTGTTTCAGATGTTTCAGCAGATGCTCTTGTTTGGTGAATTTCTGTCTAACTGATATTAGCTGTTAAGTTTTATAGTCTTGGAGTTGTAACAAGCTTGTATATTTTGTTCTGAGCTCTTCACTTGTGGTGGTCAAATTTATGCCTTTATCCTGTAACACTTGTTCCCAAACAGTCCCCCAAGACTGATGTTACTCGATTATGTTGACCCCTTTTTGTAAGTCGCTTTGGATAAGAGCGTCTGCTAAGCAAATAAATGTAAATGTAAATCCTGGTATTATCTTTGATGTATCCAATGACATCTGTAAACTTTTAAATGCATTGAAGACTTTTACAAAGTCCTATATGTTGTGATTCAGTTTGTGCTTCATTTCTGTATTCACTTTTCAGATACTTCTGTGTTTTTCAATCTCTTGTATGTAGTTTGAACAAATGCCACTTGTGAGGACACTAGCTGTATCTTGACAATATTTCAAACATAACAAGCTACTCTCCCTGTATAATTATAATTGGATCAATGAAATATCGATATCAAAAGTTTACATCCACCTTCAATTACATTTCAGCTTCTATTGAAGGATGGCAGAAACAAGGACAAATCACGTTTGACTTTTTTGCTTTGCACCCTCCAACACCATAACCTATCGTCTAAGGGGAAGGAGCAAAAGCTTTAGATTTGTCAAAAATTCCGATCTCTGGTTTTCAACAGATCTCAACATTTTAGGGTCCCCTGATACCAAAAATATTGATATGTCAATGATGGGTGTGTGTCTGCCTGTGTGTGCCACAGTTTCTTGAGGATGGTCTGGAGCTAAAATGGCTAGACAGAAAAGACCAAACTCGAAACTTAAGCCTGTTATGAGATGACGATGTGCTGATTAGTTTTTGAGCCAAATCATGAAAGAGAAAGATTCACTCAAGTGGAACCCTCAAATAACATAATTCTGCAATTAATTATGAATTCTTCTCATTAATATTTATCATAATGACCTATTTTATGTTCAGAAAGATTAGCATCAGAGTGGTAACTAATTACTGAAATGTTAGAGTAGTTCGGGTAGCCTACTGACACTCACATCCAAATTTTTTCATAATAAGATCTCACCACCAACAGTATGTGAAAGAAATGTAAATGGATTACAAACCCAACTCATAAAAATTGGGGGAGTACGGAAAATCCAAGGGCAGCACAGTGGCGCAGTGGTAGCACTGCTGCCTCACAGTAAGGAGACTTGGGTTTGCTTCTTGGGTCCTCCCTGCATGAAGTTTGCATGTTCTCCCCATGTCTGCGTGGGTTTCCTCCCACAGTCCAAAGACATGCAGGTTAGGTGGATTGGTGATCCTAAACTGTCCCTAGTGTGTGCTTGGTGTGTGTGCCCTGCGGTGGGCTGATGCCCTGACCGGGGTTTGTTCCTGCCTTGTGCCCTGTGTTGGCTGGGATTGGCTCCAGCAGACCCCCATAACCCTGTGTTAGGATATAGTGGGTTGGAAAATGACTGACTGACTGACTGACTGGAAAATCCAAATAAAAACATAAAGCTGTGATTTTAAAATTCACTTTGACTTGTAATCCATCCCAAACAGTATAAAGACATGATATTTCATGTTTAGTCTGGTCAGCTTCATTTTTTTGAAAACATACGTCCATTCTTGCCATTGAGGGACTGAAACACATTCCAAAGAAAGGTGTGATGGGGAAATTTTGAGCCAATAATGACTTTAGAAAAAAAATAATGAAAGAGAAGAGACGGTGTTCAACAGGTGATTGTAATCATGCTTGGTTCAAAAGTTGCATCCAAGAAAAGCCTAGACTTTTTTTTTTCACTTTTTATTGATTTGAATAAAAACATATAACATTCCGTACAATCAATTCAAAACTTAACAGAACTAAATTCAGTTCAAACCCCACCCATGAGAAAGAGAGGAAGGCCGACAGCCAACGTAAAACAAATGAGAGTAGTACAGAGAGAAAAGGAGTCTTTTCCCTAATTTAATTGGTTAATCTAAAATGTTATTGATTAGATCCTGCCAGGTTTTAAAAACTTTTGTACAGATCCTCTAAGTGAGAATTAGATTTTTTCCAATCTTATATATAATTCGCCAGTCTCTTCACTCACTCACTCACTCACGTCCATCCGAAGCCAAATGCGCAGTCGCCTTCTGCGCACGTCCGAAGCCGAATGCGCAGTCGCCTTCTGCGCAGCTGCCCAAAAAACCTTAAGAGACCGACATCGCAGCAGGTGGCGGATTTACGGCCGCGAAAATTCAAAGAGAAAGGCGACTTCGACCGATATCCAACCCCAACATCGCAGCAGGTGGTGGATTTACGGCCGCAAAAATTCAAAGAGAAAGGTGACTTCAATTAAAGCTCTAGAGGCCTGAAAGGCGATTTCGACTACAGCTCGAGGCCTAATTACGCATTCATTCAATACACCTATATCAGGTTTGTGGTGCTTATACTTATTACTATTCCACTCGTGCCCGTTTCATCTTACGTTGTCGAAACGGGCTCTTTGTCTAGTTTCAAATAATATATAATATCAGCTACCCACTGACTTAAAAGAGGTGAGTTTGGATTCTTCCAGTTCAGCAAGACAGGTCTACTTGCCAATAGTGTAGTAAAGGCAATCACAGTTTGTTTGTCCTTCTCCACTTTAAGCCCCTCTGTGAGCCCACCAAACACAGCTGTTAGTGGATTAGGAGGGATTGTAACCCTAAAGCTGTCTGAAAGGCATTTAAAGATTTTGGTCCAGAATGATGTTAATTTGGTGCAGGCCCAAAATATGTGGCCTAGTGAAGCTGGGGCTCGATGGCAAAGTTCGCAGGTTGGATCTTACACTGGAAACATTTTGTACAACTTTCAATGAGAGAGATGCGCTCGATAAAACATTAAGTTGAATGATTGCATGCTTTGCGCATATGGAGCTCGAGTGTATTATGTGCATGGGTGCCTTCCACTCCGTTTCTATAATGTTGAGTAAGAGATCCTTTTCGGAAAAGCCTAGTCCTTTAGCAGCAAAGAGGAAATGTGTGAGAAATTCATTCAAAAGTTTAAAAACAATATTTCTCAAAGACAGATTGGGAAGGATTTAGGTATTTCACCCTTACCGGTCTATAATATAATTAAAAGATTCAAGGAATTAGGAGAAATATGTGAAGGGCAAGGGCATGGATTGCCCATGATCTCGGATCTCTCAGGTGATGCTGCTTCAAAAACCATCATTCATCAATGAGAGATATAAGCATATGGGCCCAGGAGTACTGACCTTTATCAAGTGGCACAATATGCAGTCACGTCTATAAATGCTGGTTACGACGGCACTAGGCAAACAGGAAGCCATATGTTAACAGTGTTCAGAAGCGCCATTGCTTTCTCTGGGCTCAGAGGCACCTAGGATAGACCATCATACAGTGGAAATGTGCATCATGTTTGGACAAATCAATATTTCAGGAAGAAATGCACGTCATGTCCTCTGGACCAAAGAAGGAAAGGACCATCCAGACTGTCACTAGCTACAAGTCCACAAGCCAGCATCTGCGACAGTATGGGTTTTTGTCTGTGCCCTGTAAGAGAAACTTGCATTTCTGTGAAGGCACCACTAATGCTGCAAAGTACATCCAGATTTTAGGACAACATATGATGTCTTCAGGATGACACCACTTCCATAGAAGCCAATACATGTTTCAGCAAGACCATGTAAAACCACATTCAGTGTGCATTACAACAGCAGGGCTGCATGGGAAAGGGGGCGGTGCTCAACGGGCCTGCCTGCGGTCCTGACCTGTCCCAAGTGAGAATGTCTGCCACATTTTGAAACACAATATGTGAGGACGAAGACCCCATACTGTTGCCCACCTTTAGACTTGTTTGCAGGACGAATGGGACAAAATTACACCTGATGCACTCCACAAAGCTGGTGGACATTTATTCAGGATTTTGAGATGGAAAGGAAATGTTACAGAGTACTAAATTCTTCACTGGCCAAGCTTTTTTTGGAACATGTTGCAAGTATCCAAATCAAAATAAGTGTTTATTTTTTAATAAACACTCTTTAGTTGTAACATTATATAATGGCCTTTTATATTGTTTTCAGGTCAAAGATAATTTACTATCATTTATTAATCACTGCTTTCTGTTATTTATTTCCATTTATGCACCGCCACAACTTTTTCCAGGTTTTAGCAAAAAAAAAAAAAAAAATCAATAAAGTTTAAAGCTGGACCATAGAGACATAATACTGTACAATGTTTGCCCAAAACACAAAGGGACTTGTTTTTGTGTCCAGACTAGTAAAAAGCCAATCACACCCACCCCAGCTTGTGAGGTATCATCTACTGCCTTACGTGACAGTTTTACTGGGTAGATAAGTAAGCATGTCTGACACCTCGTACATCAAATTTAAATATTGTCTATGATGAACAAATAAGTTTAAAAAATATATTCCTGTACCAAACGTTTTTCTGGTTTGGTAAGTAAGTACAGTACTGTGCAAAAGTTTTAGGCAGGTGTGAGAAATGCTGCAAACAAAGAATGCTTTCAAAAATGGAAGTGTTAATCATTTATTTTCATCAATCAACAAAATGCAGTGAATGAACAAAAGAGAAATCTAAATCAAATCAATATTTGGTGTGACCACCCTTTGCCTTCAAAACAGCATCAATTCTTCTAGGTACACTTGCACACAGTTTTTGAAGGAACTCGGCTGGTAGGTTGTTCCAAACATCTTGGATGACTAACCACAGATCTTCTGTGGATGTAGGCTTCCTCACATCCTTCTGTCTCTTCATGTAATCCCAGACACACTCGATGATGTTGAGATCAGGGCTCTGTGGGGGCCATACCATCACTTCCAGGACTTCTTGTTCTTCTTTACGCTGAAGATAGTTCTTAATGACTTTGGCTGTATGTTTGGGGTCATTGTCCTGCTGCAGAATAAATTTGGGGCCAATCATACACCTCCCTGATGGTATTGCATGATGGATAAGTATCTGCCTGTATTTCTCAGCATTGAGAACACCATTAATCCTGACCAAATCTCCAACTCCATTTGCAGAAATGCAGCCCCAAACGTTCAAGGAACCTCCACCATGCTTCACTGTTGCCTGCAGACATTCATTCTTGTACCGCTCTCCAGCCCTTCGACGAACAAACTGCCTTCTGCTACAGCCAAATATTTCAAATTTTGACTCATCAGTCCAGAGCACCTGCTGCCATTTTTCTGCACCCCAGTTCCTATGTTTTCATGCATACTTGAGTCGCTTGGCCTTGTTTCCACATCGGAGGTATGGTTTTTTGGCTGCAATTCTTCCATGAAGACCACTTCTGGCCAGACTTCTCCGGACAATAGATGGGTGTACCTGGGTCCCATTGGTTTCTGCCAGTTCTGAGCTGATGGCACTGCTGGACATCTTCCGATTTCAAAGGGTAATAAGCTTGATGTTTCTTTCATCTGCTGCACTAAGTTTCCTTGGCCAACCACTGTGTCTACGATCCTCAACGTTGCCTGTTTCTTTGTGCTTCTTCAAAAGAGCTTGAACAGCACATCTTGAAACCCCAGTCTGCTTTGAAATCTTTGTCTAGGAGAGACCTTGCTGATGCAGTAGAACTACCTTGTGTCTTGTTGCTGTGCTCAATCTTGCCATGACATGAAACTGTCTTCCACAACCTCACCTTGGTAGCAGAGTTTGGCTGTTCCTCACCCAGTTTTAAGCCTCCTACACAGCTGTTTCTGTTTCAGTTAATGACTGTGTTTCAACCTACGTGTGACATTGATGATCATTACCACCTGTTTGGTAGAATTAGTTGATCAAACACCTGACTAGAATCCTACAAAATCCCTGACTTTGTGCAAGTGTACCGAGAAGAATTGATGTTGGTTTGAAGGCAAAAGGTAGTAACACCAAATATTGATTTGATTTAGATTTTTCTTTTGTTCGCTCACTTTACATTTGTTTATTGTTATCAATTTACAAATCATTATTTATATTTCTGAAAGCATTCTTTGTTTACAGCATTTTTTCACACCTGCCTAAAACTTTTGCACAGTACTGTACTTACTTACCAACCCAGAAAAACGTTTGGGTACAGGAATATATTTTTTAAACTTATTTGTTCATCATAGACAATATTTAAATTTGATGTACGAGGTGTCAGACATGCTTACTTATCTACCCAGTAAAACTGTCACGTAAGGCAGTAGATGATACCTCACAAGCTGGGGTGGGTGTGATTGGATCAGATACTGCATACGTTCTGTGTGTCAGCTTACTATGGCTTGCAATGCGTCATTTGCGTTGCTTTTTGCATCATGCTTGAAAATATGCTCCAGGTATGCTGTACAGTTGCTGACCCTGTGGGGATAATACAGTGAAACAAATACCAAAAAAAAATGTCTCAACGTATGTATTCAGGTAGAGTATATGCTATAAGAGCAGATGTATTATACATTATAAGTGCCACATGGAATGGACGGGCATCCAGACCAGGAGAGGGGATGGTTACTTACCGGGATGGGATACTCCTAAAGGACAGACAAGCGTCCCGGCCAAGGGAGGGAATGGTGCCAGACCTGAAGGGGACTTCTCGGGTGCATGGATAGACAACCCAAGCAGGATAGAAGATTAATTTACCCAGCAGGAAGCCCCCAGCAAATGCACAGGCGTCCCAACCAGAGATATTTATAGTGCCTTCCTTGGCCAGGATGAAAGGGAAGGACAGGGAAGAGCTGGCTTTATGGGATGTTTGTTCCCCCAGCACTCTAGATGGCAGCAGCCCTGGATATCTGCACCCATTCAGGAAACAGCAGAGAATGTCAGGAATTTTAGTCTAGCAGCGCAGCCCTACTGTGGTCATTGGGTGAAGCAAGAGGGCACTGAAGGGAGATGGACTCCCTGCCTGGTGGGACATATGTTTTACTCAGAAGTGCTTCCAGCGGGCAACAGCCCTGGCACCCGAAATAATCCCGATCTCCAATAAAAGGGACCTAACTTGTCCGGGCGAGTCAGAGCTGGGAGGAAGGAAGGCAACACTCAGTTGGAGGAGTGCAGTGCAGTGAGGTGTGGTGGGGAGAGGAGAGGAGAATTGGGGGAGAGACAACAACTTGTTTTGTGCTTTATACTGAGGTATTGTGTAATAAAATACA
Organism: Erpetoichthys calabaricus; assembly: GCF_900747795.2. Lineage (NCBI taxonomy): Eukaryota > Metazoa > Chordata > Cladistia > Polypteriformes > Polypteridae > Erpetoichthys > Erpetoichthys calabaricus. Next base: position 327,606,655 of record NC_041394.2, read on the forward strand.
ATTTATTTGAACCCAGGAGTGTCTGTGTATTCGAGTTTGGGGCTCTCTGGTTCGCCCCTAGCTTTCACAACATGTATGTACACTGAAGTGAATGTCAGCACAGAAAAATTTATTTGCATTAACTTAACTTTTGCAGTGGGTTGGCACCCTGCCCAGGATTGGTTCCTGCCTTGAGCCTTGTGTTGGCTGGGATTGGCTCCAGCAGACCCCCATGACCCTGTGTTCAGATTCAGCGGGTTGGAAAGTGGATGGATGGATGGATGGATTAGCTTAACTTGGCTACACCCAGCAATCAGCGCAACTCGCAGCAGTCAGCATGTCATGAGTAGTTATCACCTCACAACAGTAAATTCTGGAACACCTCCGGTATATTGGGTCCATATTGCCCTCCCTGGATCTTTTTTTTTTGTTTGTTTTAATTAGTTGATGTCATTGCGATATTTTGCTCTAGAATTAGTATGCCTTATGCTTGCTTGGGTCTTGACTAGTATGTGATAATCAAATGCACAGTCTGTAAGAGGTGGAAATCTGGAAAATGTTTAATGTGAAAACTAGGGTGACTGTCACTAAAATGAATTAACTGGCAGCTTAGAAATATTTGAAACTAGCCGGGCTCCAGCAGACACTCACGACCCTGTAGTTAGGATATAGTGGGTTGGATGATAGATGGATGGATGGATCTTTTAAGCAATACTATCACAGAGTGCTTTCAAAAATTACACAAAACCAAGCATTTCTGAAGTTGTAAATGAATAGAGCAAGTGGAAGTTTGATTCCAATCTAAATTTAAAGACAAGCAAGTCGATTCTGAAACATTTCTAAATTAAGAAAACAATCAACTTGTTTCATTGTTGCAAAGGTATAAGTTGTTGTATTCATGCAAAAAATTGGATTATTTTAAGGAAAGGATGATAATAATATTATGGATTGTATTCATTTCAGTTGTAATCTAGCAAAGCAACAAACAACATGATGTAGAATTTGATGGTGCAGTGCACAACCTGGAACAAAAGGTTTGGTTAGCATGCAAGCTAATCATTTCTATGTATTTAGGTAACAATAAAGATCCTAAATTTTTAAAAAAAATGTTTCAGTTAAGTTTAAGAAATTGGGTTGCAACATTAAAGTTCACTTTTTGGATCAGCATTTTTGAATTTTTCCCTAAAAACCTTGGGTGAGAGATTCCTTGAGCATATCAAGAGAATGGAAAGAAGGTACCAAGGATGCTGGGGTGTTGATATGATGGTGGACTACTGCTGGAGATTTGAGCGTACCAGGAAAAGTGGACAAACAATGGGCCACTAAATGAAAAAAATAAAACTAGGAAGTGACAAAAACTGTAAGTTATATGGAAATCAATGTATATGTTTAAAAATATTCGATTGGTTACATTATTGTGCACATAATAAATTGTTTCATTTGTTAAATTTTAGTCAAATTCCTTTAAATTTTGTACTTCAATTTGACGTCATGGAAACATTCTAATTATTTTTTTTTATTCTGTTAATGAATGCAAATAAAAATAACTTCACAATTAGTTTTATTTATTTAATTTTGCAGAGCTGTGATTTGCTTACCTCAGTACAGATCACCGTCAATTGAGGTTGCCCTCCCTATATAAGTGTTAGAAGCAGCTATGGCGAACAGGGCAGAGGCTGGCTAGCGTGTTGTGGTTAACACCCCTGTTGTTATCAGAGCTTATGAAGCTACTGGAGTTCTGTGTTACAATGTTAGCCCAAAAGTAACTATTTCATTTTGAATACATGTTACTACAGTAACATGCTCAAAGATCAGGTGGATTAGTGACTCTGAATTGGCACCTTCTGTATTATTTTCCAGGATCGTGAATGACGATGGAACACCAGCGGCCTTTAAGCCAAACGGCTTTTATTGTTTGCTCCACCAACAAAGCCAACTTCCAAAAACTGCAACTCTGTACGCCAACTAGCAATATAATAAGCAATGTACAACGAGGGAGATAGCTAGGACTCTCACACTTGATTGCCCAATAGTGATAACCCATTTACACCTTATTAAGATTATTTCACTGCCTTGAGCCAAATGCTTTGTTAAAGTAGAACATTTCCGAGTCACGGCTTTTAAGGATTACACGAATATACGGTTTATCAATGTGTTTATTAAATCCTGTAACACCTGACCTCCAAAGAAACCACACTGGTGAGGTCCGTACAGCTGCTAAGGGAAAGGGCGGAGCTGTGACCAATGAGTTGCATAAGAAGGGACCAGGACAACTACCTGGAGTCGACTCCTGAAGAGCGTTTGCGAAAGTGAGCCTACGCGATTGGTACTGCACTGCCGGACAGCGACTAATATTTGAAGCCCATTTGATCACCGGCGGCGACGTCGTCTTCCGTAGCCATACAACGGGAGTTAGAGACGGCGATTTAGCATCTAGCAAAGCATACAATAAAGAAAGCTTTTAATCATTACTGTTGTCTCTTCAGCAGTCTGCTTTGCTTAGTGCAGTAAAGGGAACTCGTGAACAGAATTAAAACGATCGATGTGAAGGTACAAGAAAGCGCATCCAAGTAATGCTAAATCCAAAGGCGACAGCTTACGAGCCAGACGGGAGCCGGTCTCACCAGTTATATGTCGTCATCAAGAGCGACGGAAGTACAATTCGAAGCGCGTGCGTATTTTTGAGCGGCGTGTCACTACCTGCTCTGACAGTACAGAAAAAAAAAACATTTAACGAAGAGCGACACCGGGCAGCAAGCTGCGAAGTTCAAGTGTCGGATTGTACACTAGTGGTCAGCTTGTGTCGGGCTGAGAGCAGTGATCGAGCGTGGGGAGAATCCTGAAGCTACTGGGGTAAGTTATTGGAGTTCCGGGTTTTCATTTCTTTGCATTTATATAGCGCTTTTCCCACTTCTCAAAGCGCTCATCAATTGCAGGTTAAGGGCCTTGCTCAAGGACCCAACAGAGCAGAGTCCCTATTGGCCTTTACGGGATTCGAACCGGCAACCTTTCGATTGCCAGTGCAGATGCCTAGCCTCAGAGCTACCACTCCTCCTTTAATAAAATTCAATGTGTATACTACTGCCAATAGCCTTCCGTCAGATTTATTTAATAGATCTTCTTATACTTCAGTGGAAGAGTGATACGTGTAGAATAGTTGTTCTTTATCTTTATTTTAGTGCCCATGTCCCACCATGCCTCTTTGACTCGACTCCATTCACTAAACACATCTGAATGTTCAACCGCTACCTTAACGCTCCCCGACACGCACGCAATACATCGACAGTACAGGTTGCTCCTTTTCACAGTTCGAATATAGGCTTGGTGCACCGTGATGGCAGGGATGCGAGGGATCACAAATTACCAGTGGAAGAGAGAAAAAGAATCGTGTCACACTAGGCGAGAGCGAGAGGCACATTGAATGTTTTTCGCTTCACACTGTCACGTTTGGGTCACAGAATTGCACAGAAACACAGGAGATTGTAGAGACAGGAACTTTATTCAAACACGTCAAACGAAATGTCTCTTTCAGAAGTAAAATGAGCTCAGTATGCAGTTAGTTCTCGTTTAAAAGAATAGGCAAACATCATATGGGATCACAACTTGGAGCGGGACCCGCAACAAGAGCAGAGTCTGGGGCTTTTTCAGTATGCATACCGCCACGCGAGAAACATATCACGCGACAGAGCAGCCGCAAGAGAGCCCATCAAGTAAGGGAGCAATATGATGGTAGTATATCAGCGTTTTAAGAGGTTTTTTTTTTTTTGCGTTACAGGACATCAGCATTAACGTGCTCAGAGCCAGGTCGATGCCTGACAGTAAAACTGTAAGGTTGCAAGCTCAAAAAACATCACGTGAGACGAGAGTTCGTATCTTTCTGAAGGTATAACCATTGAAGTGGAGCGTGATCAGTCACTAATGTGAAATTTCGACCCCATAAGGAATAACGAAGTGCTTCCACGGCCCATTTAATCGCCAAACATTCTTTCTCAATAGTCGAATAATTGCGTTCCATTTCAAGTAATTTTCTTCTCATAAAAGTGATGGGTTTTTAATGAGGAAGAGCACCTTGAGACAGGACGGCGCCTAAACCAAATGCACTTGAGTCCGTCTGTAGAACAAAATCCTTAGAGAAATCGGGATTCCGCAAAACCGGAAAAGAAGATAGTTTTCAAATCACAAAAGGAACGTTCAATAATTTCTGTCCATAAAACAGGGCGGTCCTTTCTGCTTCTAGTAAGATCAGAAAGAGGAACAGCCCTTTTTGCAAAGTCAGGGATGAATCTTCTATAATTACAGACAAGCCCCAGAAAAGCACATACTTGTTTCTGCGTTTCTGGACGTGGGTAAGCAAGCAAGCAAGCATCTCTTCCAGTTTTCTAAATTGTGGCCTGAGTAAACTCCTGCCCATTGTATAACCCAGATGAGTCTCAGGCATACCCAACTTACACTTCTTAGGGTTAGCTGTCAAGGACAGCCTGAAGATTTTCTAAATGCGTTTGCCAATCATTGCTGAAAATCACGACATCATCAAGGTATGCTCCGGAATATTCGGAATGAGGACGCAATATCTGATCCATCATACGCTGGAAAGTTAGAGGCGCCCCATGAAGACCAAATGGGAGTCTAGTAAATTTATAAAGTCCGTCAGGAATCGCAAATGCTGTTTTCTCACAATTGCCAGCCTCAAGAGGCACCTGCCAGTAACCTTTCGTGAGATCTAGCGTGGAGATATAGGTCGCCTGACTGAGTTTTTCCAACAGTTCGTTAACGCATTTTGAGATCCGTCTTCAGACTTTGGGAACATCAGCGACTATAAACTCGAAACAAATCAAATCCAGTATCTTACTGGGGTAAGATTCTCAATAAGATTTAGGTATGAACCGGAATGGGCAATATGTCGGCGAGTTTTTTTTTTTTTTTTTGGTTTGTTTCGGGTGCAAACCTCGCGCGTAACATTCCATATTTACCGACCGGTGTTGTAAAGGTGGCGCTGAAGCTAAACGCAGTCACGGGTGCCTGGGAAGGTCGAAAGACAGCTATAAGGGGAGTCCGTGTTGGATCAGTAATGTAGGTGTACCATAATGTTTCCGTTTGAATCTTAGTAACCTCGAGGTTAGGTATAAATAATGGTGTTGTTTTATTATTTAGTGTTTTATTATGTGTATTTTGTTGTCGGATATTTTCAGTTATACTTGAAGTGTATGATTTCCCTGGCAGGCCCGAAATGGTATCTCCCTATGTTTAGGCAAGCCGACCCTGGGAATTGAGAAGCCTTTATAAGTACAGTTGTGACCGCAAGGCGGGGACGATCATTCCGAGAGATTTGAGAAGAAGGGTTAGGTAGTGGCACGGTGGCGCAGTGGTTAGTGCTGCTGCCTCGCAGTTGGGAGACCTGAGGACCTGGGTTCACTTCCCGGGTCCTACCTGCGTGGAGTTTGCATGTTCTCCCAGTGTCTGCGTGGGTTTCCTCTGGGCGCTCCGGTTTCCTCCCACAGTCCAAAGACATGCAGGTTAGGTGGATTGGCGATTCTAACTTGGCCCTAGTGTGTGCTTGGTGTGTGGGTGTGTTTGTGTGTGTCCTGCAGTGGGTTGGCACCCTGCCCGGGATTGGTTCCTGCCTTGTGCCCTGTGTTGGCTGGGATTGGCTCCAGCGGACCCCCGTGACCCTGTGTTCGGATTCAGCGGGTTGGAAAATGGATGGATGGATGGGTTAGGTAGTGTGAGGTACGCCAGGCTCAGAGGTGCCTGGTGGCTGAGCTGCTGGTTGATGTGAAGAAGTGGGTTAGGCTCCTGAGGACCAAAAACGGCTCCTGAGATTATTTTTTTGAGGAGTTGTATTTATGACGTGGGCTGAAACAGAGTCCAGTTTTGTTTTATTTATATATAATTTATATATAATATTAGGGTGTATTTTTACAATTTCTATTTTTTGTCTTCACATTTTTCAAAATTAGATTTGTTTTGTCACAGGATTATTTACATTTTTTGTGCATCCTTTTACATCAGCAACTTTTTTTTTCTTTACCATGGGATAATAAAATTGCCTTTTTTAAACATCTGCCTCTCTTATTACCTCCTCAGTCCTGGTTGGTCCCAAACTACTAGCAGGCCACCTGCTTTAGTAAACGGCTTATGACACCAGGAATTCTAGTTTTCATCCCACATTCAAGAAGAAATGTAGCATAAGTTATTTAATGTAAAAATGGGCCCTATGATGAACTGGCATTCCATTCAAATTTGTTTCTGTCTTGGGTATGGTGCTACTTGGATTGTCTGCATTATACATTTTTTTTTTCTGTTGTCAAAAAAAATAAAAATAATGATCTGGAAAACCATAAATGGAATGTTGGGCAAGGTTGGCACCAGGGAAAAATGTGTAGCCGGGCATCTGAAATTCTGAGAGGGATGGTGACATTTTGGTTGAAACAAGAGCAGCAGCATTACAGCACTGCTGCTGTGTGAAACTTTAGCTTCCCTATCAGTCCCAATAAATGGTGACGTGACAAGAACTCTTCGTTAAAATGAAATTTTTGGAATTCTAAAATTGGTCCCATTTGTTTCTTTAACTGATATTTCCACATGCCACTTATATTCTCTGCTCAAGAAATGTAATAAACTTATATGTTTGAATTCCTGACGCATACAACTGCCATAGCTGATAACTAGATCCTCTGAGTGTCTTCATATATGCCAATGCAGGATGAATGCACTCTCCATGGAATTTGCACGACTATTATAATTAGTAAGCTTATTTTACTTAATAAACAATGCAGGCTCAGAATAAAACTAAATTCATCACTCACACACTTTACTCCATAACTGATACACAAACATTGAGAAATTTCCACAAAGGATTGTTTGAAAAATTCAAAAGCTGCTGTTTTTTCTTCCCTCTGGTGATGTTTAAATGTGGAATGGAGTCCATGTGAATTGCACTAAGCTGACGTCGCTTTTGTGAATATTTATTGTGAGTATTTTGTTACCCCCATTGTATTTTGCGCCTCATGTTGTTTTATAATGCTAGCCCAGAGTTGTAGGAGATTGCCCAGCATCAGCCTGCTTTATTTTCACTACATTTCCTAAGTAGTTTAATATGAAGCACGATGAACTGCTGTTTACTTGTTAAAAGTATGGCAGGCAGAAGCTTCAACCTTAGCTATACCCCTGTAAGAAGCACCTGAAATGTTTAAATCTTTTTTTGCACAATTCTAACCTCTCCTTAATTAAATTAAACTCTGTTCTTTTCAAACAGATGAATAATGCTGTTGCCATTCCAGTGAACTTGTAGAGATATCTGCACACCATGGAGAAGAGAGTCATGACCATTAAAGAAGAGGACTGTGAATGTGAATCTGAACTCTACAGTCAGCCGTGTTTGCACATTAAGTCAGAGGACTGTGATTGGGAGTCAGTGGGCATTACAAAAGACTTGGAGCAGACAGCTATGTGTATTGATGTACAGAAATGTGAATTTAAAGACATCATCAAGGAAGAGGACCATAAATCAGAGTCTATATCTCGGTATGGTTTTCAAGATGAAGAAAGGACTGGAGTAGCCTCCTTGCAAGACTGGCACTGTTCTTTTCAGAGACATTCTGTCAATGTGAAATCTGAATTTTTAATGTTGGACATGGAGAAAGTATCAAGGAGAACAAAGGGAGACCATCCAACCCCTTCAAGTCCTCCTGGAGAAAGTAAGTCTAAAATGTGGCTTGTGTTTCTTACTTTAATAACTCCATTTGTATGTTATGCGTTTAAGCTTGAAAATTTTATGATGCCCATAATTGTGGCGAAAATTGAGAATATTTTTAAAATTGTGCAATTGTGCATCACCAGAAATGGGTAACATTTATCCTTGAATGCTTACGGAAGAGGAGGAGGGTTAAGGAGCATGCACTGATACAGCAAGTTGCTGCACCTGTCACACAACAAACCACCTCATGATCCCAAATTAGGACCTAAGCGCAGCGGGTGACACACTCCATTCAAACTAGTGAGGCATTGAGGTAACTGGGGGATTTTTTCTACGGCGGATTGAGTGCCAATACTGCCACCCAACATCAAGTTTTCCTTATTAGTTGGAGGACCTGCTTGCAGGGCTGGATGCAAGGTAACGTCATACCCAGGACGGAGCAATGGCAGGTTTAGGGCCTTACTCAAGGGCCCGGCGGAGTGGAGTTACTTCTGGCATTTATGGGATTTGAACCAGCAACCTGCTTGCAGGTTAATGTCAGGTTATTGAATGCATATATAAATCTTTGTCACATATATTTTGACAATCTGTTATCTCATTGTACATAAAAGGTGATTGGGCAGTTCTTAATAACTATAGGTCAGCAAGCTTTATGTGTATCATGGGTGAACTAATTTAGGAGCAGTTATTAAGGAAAAGCATCACATACCTAGAGGTGTATTAGTGAGCAGCCCACCTGAACTCAGAGGGGGAGGTCCAGATTCATGAATATGCTGGAATTCTGTGAGGAAGCAACCAAAGCATACAATAAGCAAGGGTGCATATGTTATTATTTATCTGGATTTTCAGAAGGCTTCTGATAAGGTGCCACCTGAAAGGCTAGCGATCAAAGTGAAGAAAGTGGCAGTTGAAGGCACTGTGAGTAAGTGGGAACCAAACTGGCTCAAGCGCAGGAAGCTAAGCCTTAGGGTAATGGTAGGGGGAACTTTTTAAGAAATACCGTATATACTCGCATTTAAGTTCTCCTGCGGATAAGCTGGGGCTTGACTTTACCGTATATAATTTCCAGTATTTTATAATGTTGGTCATATAAGTCGAATGTGGAAAACTCAAGCTGTTGGTCCAAGGGATTACAATATGCTAACGCTCACCTGAGAGAGTAACCACAGAGCACATGGCCTTTTATCTATGTATGGTGCCAACGTGACCACACAGCAATACCTGAAATATTCTGAAGTGACGTTTGCACTGATTTTTGTTTTTTGTATCTCACACCCTCATACACCTTTATCTTAAGAGCATCCCTTATCTACGATGGAGCATTTGATCAGAAGAAAATATGAAGCTGGTTTTAAATTAAAAGTCGTTGAAGTGGCAAAAAACATTTGTAACTGCGCTGCTGCAACAAAGTTTGATGTGTCTGAGAAACTGATGTGAGATTTAAGGAAGCAAGAAGATGTAAAAAAAAAAATATATATATTGTTATGATATTTTTGAACGGGCATATAAGTCGGGTCTGATTTTATGATCAGTTTTTTTGGTTTCAAGACCCGACTTATACACGAATATATATGGTAGGTTACCCCGTGTGAGTGAGTGCTGAGGCTCTTTTTAATATACATACATGTATGTGTTTGTGTGTGTGTGTGTGTGTGTGTGTGTGTGTGTGTATGTGTATATATATATATTTGTGACAGATAGGGGGCGCTCTCGCTCCCTTGAACCATTGAATCAGACACCACATAAAAGTCCAATATCTTGACCTTTTATTATAATAATGTGCACCAAGCACCCTCCACTCCACAATACTCATAAACCAATACAAAATCACTACAATACACAATCTTCCACTCCCAGATGCTTAGTCACCCTGCCTCCCAACTCAGCTCGCTTTGCTGGGGTTTCCCAGAGTCCTTTATAGTCCTTGACCTGGAAGTGCTTCTGAACCTTCAGTCCATGTGACTTCCTAGCACTTCCGGGTCACATCAAAACTCTTCTTTTTCATTCCGGAAATACATCATTTCCTCTGTCCATGTGCCTGGGACGTACTTCTGGGGTGTAGTGAAAATAACAGTCCCTGGGCCTCCCTGCATCGAATCCTGGCGGCCCCATGGTATCTAGCAGGGCTATGTATTAAAACTGCATTGTCCATGATTCCCTGCTGGCATTCGGGGAACCTCCATTCTGCAGGGAGGGCTCCATCTAGCAGCCTGGGGGTGTTGGCCGGGATGAATGGCCGGCCATATCTCAGAATATTATATATATAATTACAGTTGTGCTTGAAAGTTTGTGAGCTCTTTAGAATTTTCTATATTTCTGCATAAATATGACCTAAAACATCATCAGGTTTTCACTCAAGTCCTAAAAGTAGATAAAGAGAAACCAGTTAAACAAATGAGACACAAATATTATACTTGGTCATTTGTTTATTAAGGAAAATGATAGAATATTACATATTTATGAGTGGCAAAAATATGTGAACCTTTGCTTTCAGTATCTGGTGTGACCCCCGTTTGCATCAATAACTGCAACTAAACATTTCCGGTAACTGTTCATCAGTCCTGCACACCGGCTTGGAGGAATTTTAGCCCATTCCTCCGTACAGAACAGCTTCAACTCTGGGATGTTGGTGGGTTTCCTCACATTAACTGCTTGTTTCAGGTCCTTCCACAACATTTCGATTGGATTAAGGTCAGGACTTTGACTTGGCCATTCCAAAACATTAACTTTATTCTTCTTTAACCATTCTTTGGTAGAACGACTTGTGTGCTTATGGTCATTGTCTTGCTGCATGACCCACCTTGTCTTGAGATTCAGTTCATGGACAGATGTCCTGACATTTTCTTTTAGAATTCTCTGATATAATTCAGAATTCATTGTTCCATCAATGAAGGCAAGCTGTCCTGGCCCAGATGCAGCAAAACAGGCCAAAACCATGATACTACCACCATCATGTTTCACAGATGGGATAAGGTTCTTATGCTGGAATGCAGTGTTTTCCTTTCTCCAAACATAACGCTTTTCATTTAAACCAAAAAGTTCTATTTTGGTCTCATCCATCCAAAAAACATTCTTCCAATGTCCACTTGATCTTTAGCAAACTGCAGACGAGCAGTGGCTTTCTCCTTGCAACCCTACCATGCACACCATTGTTGTTCAGTGTTCTCCTGATGGTGGACTCATGAACATGAACATTAGGCAATGTGAGAGAGACCTTCAGTTGCTTAGAAGTTACCCTGGGGTCCTTTGTGACCTCGCCGACTGTTACACGCCTTGCTCTTGGAGTGATCTTTGTTGGTCGACCACTCCTGGGAAGGGTAACAATGGTCTTGAATTTCCTCCATTTGTACACAATCTGTCTGACTGTGGATTGGTGGAGTCCAAACTCTTTCGAGATGGTTTTGTAACCTTTTCCAGCCTGATGAGCATCAACAACTCTTTTTCTGAGGTCCTCAGAAATCTCCTTTGTTCGTGCCATGATACACTTCCACACATATGTGTTGTGAAGAGCAGACTTAGACAGATCCCTGTTCTTGAAATAACACCGGGTGCCCACTCACACTTGATTGTCATCCCATTGATTGAAAACACCGGACTCGACTTTCACCTTTAAACTAACTGCTAATCCTAGAGGTTCACATACTTTACGACTCACATTTTCCTCAATAAATAAATGACCAAGTATAATATTTTTGTCTCATTTGTTTAACTGGTTTCTCTTTATCTACTTTTAGGACTTGAGTGGAAATCTGATGATGTTTTAGGTCAAATTTATGCAGAAATATAGAAAATTGTAAACGGTTCACAAACTTTCAAGCACAACTATATAACATAAGAAGCATGTAAGCATAACAAAATATATATATATATATATAATATATATAGAATCCAACGTCTCTTTCTCTGTCTGCTTTCAGGAGAGAACTACTGAATGGATTTAGATCGGGTTTTTTTTTTTTTTTTTTTTTCTTTTCTACAATTTGCTTGAACATTCTGGTTGATTTTGCTACTTCTGTCATCGCGCTATGTATCATAGTTCGCTTGCAGTACCAATTTATTTGAACAAATCCAAGAGAGAGACAGTGGGCTGGGGGGGGGGGTGCAGTGCCTCCTCACTTATGTGCCAGGCACGGGGTATCTTACATCCACTTAGCTAGCAAACAAGAGAACTACTTCACGGATTTAGATCAGGCTGTTTTTCCTAGAATTTGCTTGAATATACTGGTTGATTTTGCGACTTCTCTCATCGCTTTAACAGTCATAGTTCGCTTGCAGTTGCTTGCACTGTCCTTGCACTGTCCTGTTTCAAATTTACACGGGCGGAACAGTGGGGCATGGCTTGTAATCAATAAACTGGTTAAGTGTGCAGATGATGTCAAACTATGTGGAAGGACAGATCATGCAGAATCAGCTAAATTGTTAACACAGTGAGAAAAGGAGAGGCAGTAATGGAAAATGAAATCAAAGCTGAGGGCATAAGGAGGATCGTAACCAGACAGACTAGAATAACTGAATGACTTTAGCCATTCAAAATACAGGACAAATAAGAAACAAAGTCAAGGATTTGTCTTTTGTTTTTAAAGAACTCAGTCCAATCATGGACACCGGGTGCTACATCGTCTCTGTATTTATCGTGTTGTACTAATGACAACATTTTCATGCCACGCAGGGTTAAGCCCCCTGCAACCAGGGAATGCACCAGCATCAGAAAATACAAAATGGCAATGCAGTAAATAAACTTTATAATAACAATATTTAAACTCTTCCCAAGAGAGGAATACAATTACAAAACCCAACCAGAATGATAGTTTATAAGAAAAAATAACAATTCTTCACAAACAAAATAAATTTTGTCCCAAAAATGGGACAAGAAATACATTTTACAAGCTGATAATTCATAATGCTTGAACAAAGGCTTAGGCAGTTTTGTGTCGGATGAAGCTTAATGTAAACACAGTATGTAAAAAAAATGTAATTCCTTCAAATATTTTTCCAATAAATATTTAAATTGTAGAAATGAAATCCATATGTTTCAAACCCCTCAAATAGAGGAAGAAAGGTAAGAAAATGTGTAAAATAAGGCCCAAAAAAAATAAAACCGATCTAACTCCTAACAATTACCAGATTGGCTCAGAGTGTTCACGCTGCTATCACGTCACCATCAAGTAGACCAAATGAAAAAAAAAAAGGCAAACGATGAACAGGAGCTCCGTGTGAATGGAACTGAATAAACACTGTAAACGAATGAGTCTCGACACACAGATAAAGGTTTGGGGCAGCCACCCGTATTTTGTCAATGGCTGCAAAAGGGTTTAGAAATAAGCAATGACATGCTCTGTTTGAGTTCCAGTCTGAACTGACTTGAGTTGTGAAATGATGGTAGCTTTAAAAGCCAAAACTGGAAATGTCATCTGAAGCCAGAACCTGAAATGACGTCAGTCTGGCCACCAGAACCGGAAGTGACATCGTTGATGTTGAATCAGGTAGGTTTTCCCTTATTTGGCCTGCAGAGACAACTGAAGTAGGTTTAGCGCACTCTGCCACCCCCTGGCCTGGCATGGTAATTACCTTCCACTTGGTCCACTCAGCTTCCTCCTAATTGCACGCGTGTGACAACACCATATACCAGTGTTTCCCAGCCATGAACCAACACCATTTCGTTAAAATTGTTTGTCAGTATATGAATATAAGGCATGACATGGATATTAATGTTGTCATTTCCTACTGCCAGGCCACAAAAGTCAGGCTAGGAATGTTAATGTCCACTATTAATGAATCTAGAAGTGCGAAGTTTGCTGTCTGGTATAATGTTCTAATTGTTGTCCCTGGAAACCCCCATTCTGCAATCTAATTTAATTGAAAGAAAGAATGAATCTAATAAAACAACCTGCTCAAAATTTCATGCAGCACATACTCGGTTTATCAATTGAGCTGCTTTAAACTCCATGGGGAGCCCTCCAACACTGGCATAAAGGTCTGAAAAAATGATTGTAAAACTAAAACTGGTTAAAAATCTTGGAAAGTACTCCCATAGGCAGTTCAGTTACAGTGTGCCCCCTTTGAAGACTCCAAACAATGTAATTTGCTTCAAGACCTTCAAGACACCTGCTGTCTTTTTTTGGAAATGTATGTGCAGCGGTTGGTAAGATTTCCTTCACTGTTATTTATGATTCAGTAAGTTAGGTCTCCTCTTAATGGCGGTGTGGAGAGAAAGTAGAACTGGTGGAAGTGCAGTCTTTTGGTGATGAAGAATGGCTGGATGAGGTTTTCAACCTCTGAAGTTTGTGATTGTTTGTAGTTATGTGTGGCTAAGATTAACCCAGTTTAATACCCTGCTGCAGTGTACCCCTGAATATTGAGTCTCTTACACAATAGAACATTAACCTGCTACTGTAAGCTGACATCATGTAGAATTCTATAGTCACATGGAATTTTTATTAGTCATCCCTAAAAACCATCTGTAATTGCCATACTTGCCAACCTGTACTTAAACCAGTAACACAGACATATACATTAAATGTGCAGCTGGCAGAATATCCTGATACTGTTATCAATTAGTGCTTTGTGAAAGTATTTCGCTAGTTTGTCATGTTATTTACCTGATATTGTTGGAATAGAATATAACTAGCTGTGATGGTGGGTTGTGTGTTTGGGCCCTGTGAAGGACAAGTAACTCATTCCCCATTAATTGGAATATTCTTTTTAAAATTTTAATCAACATAGTTTTATGCAGTTTTGTTAAGGTCATTTAAGGTTGTTTTTAACTACTTTAAAAATATTTTGCATCTTGGGGTGCTTACATTTTGGGTGCTGTTCTGGATACCATTGCTAGTGTCGTTGCTGCCACATGACACCAGGAAGTCGTGACTCATAACATCATCATCCCGACAGTATAATGAATAGCATCACACACTTCAGGGTTGTCCAAAACTCTGGATGATAAACAAATAGACTTTGCAACATTTCTAGCAATTTTTGACTTTAGTCCTTTAAAATGGCTTCATGCGTCTTAGACTAGGATTTGTATTGAATGTATTGGGCTTTGTTTTCTTGATACTTTTTGGCTTTGGTAATGACCCCTGCTTAGGATTTTGACTTTGATTTTTGCAAAGTCCTGATCTGTTATTTTCTGTTACCGCCATATTTTCATCGAGGGTAAAACCAATTTTGCCTTATCAGGACTGGACACTTCTTTCTTTATATATAGCGTAGCTTAGCATCCACTCTCTTTTATTTATATATATGTTTATAATATGTATATGTAGGAGCCATTTTCCTAGTTCTATGAGATTCATGAATGTTTTGCTGGATGACGGTGCATAATCTATGGGAGTTCCCTATAACCCCCATAAGTAGAAATGTCTTGGTATGTGCTTGCCATTTTTTGTACAGTTCTGAGTAAACGTTATTCTTCAGTTAGTGACAGCCTTTCCATGAGTAAGGTGTGGAAGGAATAAGGTTTTAAACCGTGCCAACCGGCCTACGGGCCTTTTGAGTGTGTGAAGGTAAATATGTAAGAAAACAGCACTTAATTTATGCCGTACGTTTAAAGCGTACAGAAGAAGAAGTTAAGAATCTTTAAGTAAAGAAGTAGAAGTAAAGAACTTTTAAATACAGAAATGACTAAAGTTTCTCAAGAAAAGCTAAGTTTAGAGAAGATACATTTTTCCTTTTTTTTTTTTTTGCCTTTTATTCTACGTATGTAACTTTATTTTTTCTTTTATTCTTGTGTGGATTATTTGCTTTTTACTTTCACTAAATATTTTAAAACAAACTTTTGGACTGAGAGATTTCTTTTGACACGTGTTTTACCCATGCTTGATCTGACCTTATGCTTCAGCAGCTACAATATATATATGTATGTATGTATGTATGTATGTATGTATGTATGTATGTATGTATGTATGTATGTATGTATGTGTGTATATATATATATATATATATATATATATATATATATATATATATATATATATATATATATATATATATATATAATTACAATATTCTCTCCTCCACACCTCCCAGCAAGCTTTGTTCTACTCCTCCAGACTCCAGCTCCCTTGCTTGTGTCTCCAGTAGTCCTTTATATAGTTCCTGACCCGGAAGTACTTCCGTTTTTCCTCCCACATGACTTACCAACACTTCCGGGTCAGATGGAGAATCCCAATTCTTTAATCAGCCCGGAAGTACTTTGGGGCTTCTGTCCTCATGACATCCTAGTACTTCCGGGCTGCAAGGGAAGCATGGCTCCCAGGTCCTTTCACAGCTCCCCCAGATGTATTATAATTGTGTATATATAGCTGTAATGGTTTGCTAGGTGGTCACGTACTTACTTTTCAACTAGAAATTTGGGTTTCATTCCCACCCGTTACATCTAACATTTTCTTTCATCTAGCATTTACCCTCACTATTGTTGTAATGCTCCCAAGTTGCTGCAAGTTGGGCCATAATGTCTCTGAATATATTTATTGAAATTTCAGTTTCTTTGCAATAGAAGAAAAATACCAAACAAGAATATTCTATACTAAGATGGACTAAATATTAACAAAAAGTGTGCAAAATGCAGAAGGTCTGAAGGTAATGAAGTTTGGTAATCTATAATTTGTAATCTTTTAACTAGTCAGGTAACTTGATTAGTAAGGTATATTACACTGAACACTTCTATGTAATTTATTTAAACCTGTCTAATTTGTACACTTATGTTTTTGTACAGGGTTGCAAGATAGTAACTGCTTCACCTCACCCTCCTATGGTGATTCCTCTCTTCAGAGCAGAGAACAACAGCCAGCATGTAAGGAAAACGTCAAGCAATTAACATCGGGAACAAGCACATTGCAGTACAGCTCTTTACATGTTGTAAAACTAACAGACTGCCCTGGCAACGCTCAACAGGCGCAAAATACAAATTCAGTGTCCTTGTGCTCCCGTCAAAAGCCGAAAAAAAAGTTTAAAAGAAAATCAAATAAGAAAGATCCACAGTCAAATCATTCGAAACAGAAGCCACATTACTGTTCTGAATGTGGCAAGCGGTTTTCCTGTGCAAGTAGTCTTCGGGTACACACAAGAATTCACTCGGGAGAGAAACCCTATTGCTGTGCTGAATGTGGGAAACGATTCTCTGACAGTAGTAGTATTCGGATACACACAAGAATTCATTCAGGAGAAAAACCATACTGCTGTTCTGAGTGTGGGAAGCGATTTTCAGACAGCAGCCACTTTCAGAGACACATGAGAATTCACACTGGTGAGAAGCCATACAGCTGTTCTGAATGTGACAAACGATTTTCCTGCAGTAGCAGTCTGCAGGTACATACAACAATTCACACTAGCCAAAAGCCTCATTGCTGTTCAGAATGCGGCAAACGATTTTCTGACAGTAGAAGTCTGCATGCACATTTAAGAGTTCACACTGGAGAGAAGCCTTTTTACTGCGCCGAATGTGGGAAACAATTCTCGTACAGCAGCAGTCTTCGGAGACACAAACGACTTCACACCGGGGAACAGCCTTACTGGTGTTCTGAATGTGGCAAACAGTTTACTGACAGTTCTAGTCTTCAGGTGCATACAAGAATCCACATTGGGGACCAGCCCTACTGCTGCTCTGAATGTGGCAAACGATTCACCCGCAGAAGCAGTCTACTAAGACACTCAAGAATTCACACTGGAGAGAAACCATATGGCTGTTCTGAATGTGGAAAAAGATTCTCAGAAAGAGGTACTCTTCGGAAACACACAAGAATTCACACTGGAGAGAAACCATATGGCTGTTCTGAATGTGGCAAGCAATTCTCAGACAGTGGCAATCTTCAGAGACACACAAGGACTCACGTGACAGAGAAACCTAAGAAATAGGAAAAATTGGCAACTTGTGTAAAACTGCTAAACTGCTCAGGTTTTCATGTGATGGTATAGTTTCACCATGGTGGGGTTTGATACTCCTCCACTTTTGTGGGTCTCCCAGAAACATGTTGCTCAGCACACCCTGCACTAGAACAGATAAAGGCCATATGAATAGAGTAACAATTTGAGGTGAAGAGATTGTCTCAAGTGTTACGTCATACTATCTTGATCTGTTGTTGGCCTTACTGAGATAGAAAAAGCACATGCTGTTTGGGGAATAAAATAAATATCAATGACTACAGGCCAGAACTCGTGTGTTACTACTGCTGATTTAGCAAGGGGGTTAGTAAAAATGAATGTAGAAGACAAATATTGATAAGCAAATTTAGTCGGGTAACTGATGCAAGTTAACTGTCTTTAATTTTCAGATGTGAAAAACCAAATTATTTTAAAGGGAGTAAAATAGAATATTTAAAAATGATTGTGTGTATCAATTACTACAGGTATTTGAAATAGTTACTAGAAATGTTTTGCTATTTTTATTAGTGAAGGTACACAATTTGTATTTGTTACAATGTTTTGCGTAAAGTTTTTATTTGTGATTTTATAACTGGAGCACAGGCAGTTTATTTGACTTATTCAGAATAGCACAGACGTGAAGATTGAAACAGCAGTCTTGTGGTTTAAAGCCCTGTGCCTTAAATGAATGTCGCATTACGTATTGTGTCAGACATGTTGACTGCAGTTGCTGATCTTGTCACTTGACCATATGGATTTACATAAATGAAAATCAGTGATCATGTCACATTTAGTACCTTGAGTGCCAACCTTTAACCACAGTTGTGCTTGGACCTTTTTCTGACAGTGGATAACATGCTGACTGTATGAAAGGTTAACAGGTCAGCAAATTCAGTCGCTATCTCAGCCCCTTTTTTATTTCATGTCGTCATTCTGCTGTGATATGTAAAACATGAGACATCAGACCTTCTGTTTGAGGTCTAAAACACTTGTGTTCCTTATTCTTCGGCCCTGCATTATATGCATTGTATTTCCGGATTAGCACTCATTGGTTGTCAGCTCTCCTGCACACACAGCCATCCCCTATGACTAAAGACAGAATTAAATCTGTTTGATTTAATCGAGGAAAGGCACAGAATAGCTGGGGTGAGTTGCTGGGGAAGTCGCATCAAGCAACTGGATTCAAGGTAGTGTGCCTTGGACTTGCTAAGAGTATTTAAATAGAAGCTACAACTGAAAATTGCAGGAAACGTTGAATGTGACCTGGTGTGTAGTTAACACACCATGCAGCTTAAATTGGTAGATTACTGGCTCCGGTGAACTACAAACATATGCCTCCTGTGAAACTAATAATGAATCCCACACCAAAGACCTCTTGGCCTTACCGCTTAATGTACCTTACATTAACATAACAAAATACAAAAACACTTAGCATCACATGAGCCAATTTTGAAAGAAAACAAACTCAATGAATCCAATTTTCTAGATCTAAAAGAATTGTCAAAAATCACTTTCCGTCCAGGATAGCCATCTTTACTGTCTCTCCATAGAAGTGTTGGGAAACATTCAGTTAATCCAGAAAAAAAAAAAAGTGCCTCGAGTCTAAAATCACTTGTTGTCTCCTACCCAGGTGGACGTACTCGGCTTTTACACACAGAAACATAAAGCCATTAAGATTCTTTCTTGCCAGTCCCAGCCAGGCTACTCCTATTCCTGCTCCTTATTTTTGGTAAAGTGCCTTTAAATGGGGAATTCTCAACTTTAGTACTGGAAGGCCACACATGCCTACAGTTTTTGCTCCAATCCAATCTTTTGATACGATATTTATACTGGTAATAACAGTGTTTTCATTTAATTCTGTGGTGGGTTAGTGCTTTCATCCAATAATCAGGGTGGAGTGGTGGCTCTGAGGCTAAGGATCTGTGCCAGTATCTGGAAGGTTGCCAGTTTGAATCCCCATTACTGCCAAAGGAGATCCTACACTGCTGAGCCCTTGAGTGAGGCCATTAACCTGAAATTGCTCTAGGGGTGCTGTATAATGGCAGACCCCAAGGGCTATGTGAAAGTAACAAATTCCTAATATAAGAAATTGTATAAGGTGCAATAAAGAACACAAACAAAATCATTATAAATTTGTTATTTTTTTTTCCTTGCCAAGGACATCATCCAAGTGATTAGTGGCCTGGAACAGGTCAGTCATTTTTCAATCTTTCACTTTTTCTTTTCTATATCTTTCAAATTATTTTACGTAAGCAGACGGTTCATGATGAACACACCCAGGTGTCAGCCAGTCATTTTTGTACCCCATTTTCAATTAGCAGCAGGGGAAGAAAATCAGAAGGAATTCAAAACATTGAAATGGGCTGATCGTGGCTAAATGAAGCGAATCAAGGGAGGGAACGTTAATATAAAATGGGTTAACAAAAATGTTGCTCGTGCAATAATGGCGTCAGCAGCAATAAATGGCTCCTAATTATGAAATTGGAACAAATGTATTCAGTCATGGTGAGCCTCCAAGGCGTACCTTGAGGACCAATGGCTTATAATAATAATAATAATTATTATTTTTATTATTATATGGTGCAGTGGTAGTGCTGCTGCCTCACAGTAAGGAGACCTGGTTTCGCTTCCATGCGTGGAGTTTGCATGTTCTCTGCGTGGGTTTCCTCCAACAGTCCAAAGACATTCAGGTTAGGTGCATTGGCGATCCTAAATTGTCTCTAGTGTGTGCTTAGTGTGTGGGTGTGTGTTCCCAGCGGTGGGCTGGCACCCTGCCCGGGATTTGTTCCTGCCTTGCGCTATGTGTTGGCTGGGATTTGCTCCAGCAGACCCCCGTAACCCTGTGTTAGGATATAGAGGGTTGGATGGATGGATAATAATAATAATAATAAAAAGTGCTTATCCGCAGGCTGTGGGATGAACAAAACTTAACACCGTGGGACTTTACAATAGGTTGATCAGTTTGTTTGTTTTTGTTAAATTGCTTACTTGGGGGCTTTGAGGCACTGATGAGCTGGTGACAATGTTCCCAAAGTAATGTTGCCAGCTTGAAAGGGTAAACTTTATCAATGGAAAGTTACACTGTAAATTAAAAGAACGTTAATGTCAGTGTGCAATGATAAAATTGGATGGGGGAAAATGTATAAAAATCAAATAATAATAAGATACAGGAATAAACCACAAAACACTTAACACAGGGAGCAGTGAGTACATATTAAGAACAATGAGGGTCCTCAGAAGCTCCCTAAACCATTGGGGGAAAGAATTCACGTAATCAACCCACTGGCAAACCTCAAAATTTCCTGTACAGTTCCCTCTATACACCCTGTGGCCACTTATTTGGTTTATCTATCTGGTATCATGTAGGTTATGTAGAATAGGAAACCTATAGAATGCCAAAAATGGGATGTCACAAACATTCTTATGCAAGTCATTCTGTGTAAGGCCTAGGTATTTTACACAATGCCTGGAGAAAGTATGCAGCATATTAAAGGAACACTGACATTTCATGCTTTGCCTAAAAACATCATGCATTCTATACAATATCTGCTTTTGACATGTTGCCAGTAACATAGAATCTCCTTTTTTGCCTCCAGAACAGCCTGAATTCTTGGAGGAATGGATTCAGCAAAGTGCTAGAAACATTCCTTGGAGATTGTGGTCCATGCCAAAACTATGGCATCACCCAGTACCAGAGAACCACCTCTTTCAACCCTCGCAAACATATCCAGTTTTTAATATCTGGAAAAGATTTGGGATTAAATTGCTCAGAGATCTTTATATAGACAATAGCTTTGCATCCTTTGAACAATTACATTCCAAATTTAACCTCCCAGCTACACATTTCTTTCACTATCTTCAAATTAGAAACTTTGTCAAACAGAACCTGCCCGATTTTCCTCATCTCGTACCCTCCACCATGCTGGAAAAAATACTGCTCAACTTCGAGGACTTAGACACCATTTCTGCAATATATAAAATTTTATTAGAGTCCCTACCTTTCAAAGAACCAAGAGGACATTGGGAAGAAGATCTCTTAATTAATATATCAGAAAAGGAGTGGAAGGTAGCAATGCAGAGAATTCACTCGAGCTCCGTATACGCAAAGCATAGAATTATTCAACTCAAAATTATATGTCGAGCTCATCTGTCTCGCTTAAAACTGTCCAAAATGTTTCCAGGGCAAGATCCAACCTGCGAACGCTGCAACCAAGCTCCTGCCTCACTGGGTCACATGTTTTGGGCCTGCACCAAACTAACATCATTTTGGACCAAAATTTTTAAGTGCCTTTCAGACAGCCTTGGTGTCACAATCCCTCCTAACCCATTAACAGCTGTGCTTGGTGTTCTTCCAGATGGATTTGAAATGGAGAAGGACAAGCAAACGGTGATTACATTCACTACACATTTGGCACGCAGACTTATTTGTTAAATTAGAAGAATCCTAACTCTCCTCTGATAAGTCAGTGGGAAACCGATGTATTATATTATTTGAAATTGGAAAAAATCAAATTCTCAGTTAGGGGGATCTTTACAGAATTTTTTCAAAACCTGGCAGAATTTAAGCAATAATATTTTAGAATAAGAAGAAATAATTATTTCCGCATTTCTTTTCCTTCTCCATTTATCTTTTTTTTGCCCTATTAAACTCAATAATTTAGGCATGTTTACAAGCCTTAAGTATTACTCTTTTGGCCATGCTCTCCTTCTCAGGGTGGGGTTTGATTTACTTTCAATTCTATTTTTTCGTAAAAATTGATCTATATGTACGGAATGATTACAATAAAATTAATTAAAAAAAAATCTCGGACATTTTCTCCCAGGTTTTGTTTCCCAACGACAGGAATTTCTTGTACGGAGCAGGCTAGGGCATGACGCTTAATAGCTTCGGTTACCAATGGCGCGACTTGCACTATTCCTCTTTAATGGCTGAAACCGGCTCAGATTAGCAAGGCGTCTCGATTTAAGTGAAGTGTACTCGCTAAGTACCCTTCAAGGTACACCCCCAGAAGTTAAATCAAAAGGCAACAGTGCACGGGACAGGAGAGATCGCGGATCACAACGTGCATGACGTCATCAAAAGCGACGGAATCGGACATCGAGGTGCTGTCGTATTTGTCAGGCGCGGATATTTAACGAGAAAAGCGGTCGGACGCGGATGCCGAGTTTTGGATTGCTCCTTATTTCTCTGTTTGTGGGTTCGGCTGACAAAGAGTTGTGTGCAGTGATCGAGCGATAGAAAGCACCCAAAAGACACGGGGTAAGTGATTGGAGTTTGTGCTTTTCGCTCAACGCCTAGGATACTTTCTATAGTATCCAATCACCATTACTTAAATGGTGTTACTATCATATTTAGTGACCGCGGCCATCATTTGTTAGCTTGACTCCGATTCCAACTGTTTACTGTCCCGCTAACGCGCACAGTCACTTTTCTTTCACTATCCTAACAAATAGTGTAGTAACAAGGAATACTCGTTACTAAAAATAGGTATTAAATCGCTTGATGTAACTGATATTTCACTTATATGTCACAGCGGATCATCATTTTCCATATAGTACTGTCTTCTGCATCTTACTCGGTTACACCCACCACCTGCATGTCCTCTCTCACCACATCCATAAACTTTCTTCCTGTTTTCCACTTTCCTTTCAGCTCTATCCTTCTCCCAATATACCCAGTATCTCACGTTTGCACATGTCCAAACCAGCGCAATCTCATCTCTCTGACTTTGTCTCCCAACCGTCCAGCATGAGCTGACCCTCTAATGTACTCATTTCTAATCCTATCCATCCTAGTCACATCCAGTGCAAATCTTAACATCTTTAACTCTGCCACCGCCAGCTGTGTCTCCTGCTTTCTGGTCAGTGCCACTGTCTCCAACCCATATAACATAGCCGGTCTCACTACCGTCCTGTAGACCTTCCCTTTGACTCTTGCTGATATCCGTCTGTCACAAATCACTCCTGACACTCTTCTCCACCCATTCCACCCTGCCTGCACTCTCTTTTTCACCTATCTTCCACAATCCCCATTACTCTGTACTGTTGATCCCAAGTATTTAAACTCCTCCACCTTCGCTAACTCTACTCCCTGCATCCTCACCATTCCACTGACCTCCTTCTCATTTACACACATGTATTCTGTCTTGTTCCTACTGACCTTCATTCCTCTCCTCTCTAGAGCATATCTCCACCTCTTCAGGGTTTCCTCAACCTGCTCCCTGCTATCGCTACAGATCACTATGTCATCAACAAACATCATAGTTCATAGGGACTCCTGTCTAATCTCGTCTGTCAGCCTGTCCATCACCATTGCAAATAATAAAGGACTTAGAGCCGATTCCTGATGTAATCCCACTCCACCTTGAATACATCCATCACTCCTACCGCAGACCTCACCACTGTCACACTTCCCTCCTACATATTCTGTACAACTTTTATGTACTTATCTGCCACTCCCGACTTCCTCATACAATACCACAGCTCCTCTCGAGGCACCCTGTCATATGCTTTCTCCAGATTCACAAAAACGCAATGCAACTCCTTCTGGCCTTCTCTATATTTCTCCATCAACACTCGTAGAGCAAACATTGCATATGTGCTGCTCTTTCTTGGCATGAATCCATACTGCTGCTCACTAATCATCACCTCACTTCTTAACCGAGCTTCCACTACTCTTTCCCATAACTTCATGCTGTGGCTCATCAATTTTATTCCCCTGTAGTTACTACAGTCCTGCACATCCCCCTTATTCTTAAATATCGGGACCAGTACACTTGTTCTCCACTCCTCAGGCATCCTCTCACTTCCCAAGATTCTGTTAAACAATCTGGTTAAAAACTCCACTGCCATCTCTCCTAAACACCTCCATGCTTCCACAGGTGTGTCATCTGGACCAACGGCCTTTCCATTCTTCATCCTCTTCATAGCTGTCCTTACTTCCTCCTTTCTAATCCATTGCACTTCCTGATTCATTACCTCTACATCATCCAACCTCTCTCTCATTCTCTTCATTCATAAGCCTCTCAAAGTACTCTTTCCATCTTCTCAATGCACGTCTTTCCCAGCTCGGTCCCTCTATCTAGCCCACCGGTCCTTTTCTTCCTCCTTGGTGTCCATCCTTTCATACAACTCATCATATATCTTTTCTTTAGCCTTCGCCACCTCTCTCTTCACCTTGCACCTTATCTCCTTGTACTCTTGTCTACTTTATGCATCTCTCTGACTATCCCACTTCTTCTTCACCATCCTCTTCCTCTGTATACTCTCCTGTATTTCCTCAGTCCACCACCAGGTTTCCTTTTCCTCCTTCCTCTTTCCAGATATCACGCCAAGCACCCTTCTTGCTGTCACCCTTACTACATCTGCTGTAGTTTCCCAGCTGTCTGATAACTCTTCACTGCCACCCAGTGCATGTCTCACCTCCTCCCTAAACTCAACCTTGCAGTCTTCCTTTTTCAACTTCCACCATTTGATCCTTGGATCTGCACTCACTCTCTTCCTCTTCTTGATCTCCAGTGTCATCCTACAGACCACCATCCTATGCTGCTTAACTACACTTTCCCCTGCCACTTTGCAGTCTTCAGTCTCCTTCAGATTGACTCTTCGGCATAGGATGTAATCTACCTGTGTGCATCTTCCTCCACTCTTGTACGTCACCCTATGTTCCTCCCACTTCTTAAAATACGTATTCACCACAGCCATGTCCATCCTTTTCGCAAAATCCACTATCCTCTGACCTTCTTCATTCCTCTCCTTGACACCATACCTACCTATCACCTCCTCGTCTCCACTGTTCCCTTCACCAACATGCCCATTGAAATCCGCTCCAATCACCACTTTCTGTCCCTTGTGTACACTATTCATCACTTAATCCAACTCACTCCAAAAATCTTCTTTCTCACCCATTGCACACCCAACTTGCAGGGCATATGCACTAACAACATTCATCATCACACCTCCAATTTCCAGCTTTATAATCATTACTCTGTCTGACACTCTTAACCGCCAAAACACTCTTGATATACTGTTCCTTCAGAATGACCCCTACTCCATTTCTCCTCCTATCCACACCATGATAGAACAATTTGAATCCACCTCCGATCCACCTGGCCTTACTCTCCTTCCATTTAGTCTCACAATATATCAACCTTCCTTCCCTCCATCATATCTGCTAACTCTCTCCCCTTACCAGTCATACTGCCAACATTCAAAGTTCCTACCCTCAGTTCCACTCTCTTTACCTTTCTCCTTTCCTCCTGCCTCTGGACACGTCTCCCCCCTCTTCTTCTCCTTCTTTGGCCAACAGTAGCCCAATTTCCGCCAGCACCCTGTTGGCTAACAGTACTGGTGAGGGTTGTTGTTAACTAGGGACTCAACTGATCCAGTTTGGAAATCTGTATCATTGTCTGTATATTGATCTGGCAGAATTTTACACCGGATGCCCTTCCTGACGTAACCCTCCCCATTTATCTGGGCTTGGGACAGGCACGAAGAAACACACTGGTTTGTGCATTCCCTGTGGCTGGGTTCTATTTCACTCTTGTTGTAATAACTTCAAAAGTCTGTAATATGGTTGTGTCTTTGACTATCTCCAGTGTATGTACCCCTCACCTAACGGTTTAATAGATCCCCAAGGCATTGCATTTATTAATGTTAATGCAAGATGAAGGTTCTATATGTGGAATATCCACAACTATTGTAATCAGATAGCACCGTTCACTTGCTAAACAAACATGCACTCTCAAAACAAAGCTAAAACTGGACCTGCCATTTTACAAACCATTATACAAACATTTCCAAAAAACTACAAAAGCTGCTGTGTATTCATCACTTGTAGCTTTTAAACATGGAAATTAATCAGAGTGAATTTGTTGGATGAGTGCTTACACTGAGCTTACCTGTCACTTTTGATGTGAACTAGAAGTCAGTTGTCAGTATTTTTAGGGCGCGAGTTAAGTCTGTGTAAGTCCTGTAGTTTACAAAATGATTGAGTGAGGCAGTGAAGTTTCGCAGATAGCGTTGTCTTTTGCCAAACAACAACCAATTGTATTTCTGGCTTGGATCTGGCATTGCACATTAACCTTACTGTACTGTAGTACACTCTCGTGTTTAAAAATTGCATTTTGTGCCAGGTATTGCATACTACTAGCACAGAGTTATATGAGATGGTGCCATGTCTGATGGCTTTATTTTCACTTCATTTCTACAATTTTTGTACACTAGGTAATTTAATATAAAGCATGATGAATTGTTGTGTACTTGTTTAGGAGTAGACATGCTGAGCTGTTTGACTTGATTTAAACCTTAACTGAGATGTTACCATAACAAGTACATGAAAAGCTTGTTTATTTATTTTGCAGCTCTGATTGGATAACATGCTGGCCTTTCCGGACAGATGGGTGCTGCCATAATTCCAAAGTATTGTTAGATACATTTACAAGAGGAGACGTACTAGGCTGACAGTTCCCAAGAATTTGTAGGCACAAGCACTTCGTAAGCTTGTTCAAGGCTATCAAGATCTGAGTAATTCTCCAAATAGAGTAAAGGTGCTGTCATTTACCTTTCCCTTGCCTTCACCTGCAGACCTAATGGACCAAGAGAGGAAGAGCTCTGATGTCATTTCCACATCCAGTCTGAATGTTCCAACCATTCCCACTCTGAGGCATATATAAGCATCAACAAACCTGGACGTCTGCATTTATTCAGGAATCTGCACCTGGTTGGGAGCCTTATGTGCCCACAGGAGTGAGTTTATTTTCTCATCATTGAAGAGACATCAGTCTGCAGTCTATTTTGACCTTCTGTAACTAATAATAATAATAATAATTCATTACATTTATATAGCGCTTTTCTCAGTACTCAAAGCGCTATCCACACAGGGAGGAACCGGGAAGCAAACCCACAATCTTCCACAGTCTCTTACTGCAAAGCAGCAGCACTACCACTGCGCCACCTGTGAGGACTGCGTATCTTGTTGTTTTCCTTAACATCCAATAGGCTTGCCTACTAAATAGGGTTTTACCAAGCTGTTCGCCAACCCTTCACGTGTCTCTTTGTTTTGTCTTATGAGATATATTTTTCAGAGGAGACTTACTACACCATGGAAAAGAGGGTTATGGCAATTAAAGAAGAGGATGGTGAATGGGAAGCTGGCTTCAATTGTCAGCCTACTTTGCCCATTAAGTCGGAGGACTGGGAGTCAGTGGGCATTACAGGAGACTCGGAGAAGACATTTGTTTGTACTGATGTACAGAAATGTGAAATTAAAGACAATGTCAAGGAGGAGGATCTTAATTCAGGGTCTGTATTTCAGTATGGTTTTCAAGATGAAGAAATAACCGGAGTAGTTTCTCTGCCGGACAGGTGCCTTTCTTTTAAGGAAGATTCTGTCGACGTGAAATCCGAATTATTAATGTCGGACGCACATAAAATATCAAAGAGAACAACAGAAAATCAGCCAACCCCGTCAAGCCCTTCTGGAGAAAGTAAGTCTAAAATTCTTACTTGAAAGGTTGCAATGTTGTAATGCTCATTTGTATGGTAAAATGTGTGAAATTGTTTTCATATTCCTAAAATTAGAGGTACAATATAAAACAATTGTATTGAAAATATATTTTGGACATTATGAGCTTGGTTACGTTTTTATTCACCTTTAAATTCAAAAACCTTTATATACTCGCGTTTTTGAAACCCGAAAAATCGATCAGAAAATCAGACCCCGACTTGTACGTCCGTTCAAAAATACGACAGTTCATTTTTTTTTTTTCTTACATCGTCTTGCTTCCTCCAATCTTGCATCAGTGTTGCATTGTTGCAGCAGTACAGTTACCAATTTCTTTCGCTACTTCAATGACATTGAATTTAAAACCAGCTTCATATTTTCTTCTGATCGAACGAAGGGATGCTCTTACGATAAAGGTGAATGAGAGCGCGAGATACAAAAAACACAAATCAGTGCAAACATTGCTTCAGGATAGTTCGGGTATTGCTGTGTGGTCACAATAGAGCGAGAGAGAGAGAGGCAGGCTAGGAGCGCACGCTGATGCATCACATTGCCACAACCACATAGAAGAAAAAGGCAGTGTGCTCCGTGGTTACTCTCTCAGGTAGGCGTTCGTGTATCATAATCTCTTGGACCAATAGTGTGAGCAGGGCCGGATTAAGGTGGGTGCTATTGATGCTGCAGCATTAGGCCCATTCCTGAAATAGGCCCGGATGAAAACAGACGAGTGAGTGTCGAATGCACATGCACCAATAATGGTGAGAAAAAAATAGGCCTTTTATGCGCTGCAGCATCAGGCCCAATTTCGACTTAATCCGGCCCTGAGCGTGAGTTTTCCACATTCGACTTATACGACCCACATTGTAAAATACCAGAAAGTATATGGTAAAGTCAAGCCCCGACTTCTCCGTGGGAGAACTTAGACGCCAGTATTTACGGTAGTGAGTGCAGTACAAAGGGGTTAAAACACAATGGCAGCATTTTACGGACAGCCGTTTTGCAGCATTACGGCAAGTGAAACAGGACTGTGAACACCACCTGAAATCATTCTGAGAGAAACCCTGGCGTTTTCATGCATGGTGGAATGAAGCAAGTAGGAAATGCCCATTTTTTTCAGCAAAGCCCAGCTACTTGACCGGAACGTGACTGGACGGAGCAAAATGTGTTTTTTGTACCCTTGCAGAGGTGACACCAAAAATAATAGTAGCAATAAAACATTAAAAATGTATAATTTTTAAAATTAAAAGGGAATAGAGGGTCATTCCGTTTTAATTAAAAAAAATTCTCATAAAAGTTTTTGCATCACCATTTTTGATTTTGATGACACTTGCCAGATGAAGTGCACTTTCCTTCTAAACCTCTGTAGCATTAGAGTGTTGTACTGTGTTAGCCATTGTGAATGTACTGTAGTGAGAAGCAAAATGACCCTTTTTATTGGCTAACTAGGAAGATGACAATATGCAGCCTTTTGAGGCAACTCAGGCCCCTTCTTCAGGCAGAATGTAATACAGAATCTGGAGTTCCCTGTGTTTATATAGACACCAGGACAGATGCAACATTGGAAAACCTTTTTCCTTTTTACATTTCATTAAGAAGAAGATGTCGCTGCCCATGTGTGCCAGTTTCTTCCTCCGGGTCTTCAATTCCATGTAGTAGCGGTACATTTCAGTGTCTTGTATGTCTGTAGCACTAGGGTGTTGTTCTGTGTTGGCCATTGTTAATGTAGTGAGAAGTCAAGCAAAATTACCCCTTTTATTGGGTAACTAAAAAAAATTACAATATGCAGGCTTTTGAGGCAACTTAGGCCCCTTCTTCACGCAAGATGAAACTTCTAAACCTCTGAAATATTTGTTGTTTAAAAAAAATAAATAAATTAATAAAATAAAATAAACAAAAAGTCCCCTTGAGATGAAGGCACATTTTTTTCACCACGGTTAAGATAGAAGTGATAATTTAGTGTGTTTTCTTATGAGCTGTAACTTTATTCCTATTAAACCTGCACCACTTGGCTATACAGATTGGAAAGCTCAAAAATTTTACTTTTTATTTGTACAATGATGAACTTTGACCTTGGAAAAAGAAAACTAGATTTATGAGAAAGGTACTTTTGGTAGTCACCCAGATGTCATTGTTTTTATTTGCTTCGTGAGCTTAGAGAGTTATTATTCAAATACTTGGAGCACAGGGCATTTACAGGATTCAGATTCAAGGTAGGATTCCTAGCAGCAAAACCTAAACTTATTATGAAAAGATTTTGTTTGTGATCAGAAAAGGGATCACCATTGACTGCCTGCTGTAACTTACAGTCGTAGGAAAAGTTTGGGAACCCCGTAATAATTTACTTTCAGCAAAAAAGATAACAGTGGGATGTCTTTCTTTTCCTAGGAACATCTGAGTACTGGGGTGTTTTCCTGAACAAAGATTTTTAGTGAAGCAGTATTTACTTGTATGAAATGAAATCAAATGGGGAAAAAACTGGCTGTGCAAAAATGTGGGTCCCCTTGTCATTTTGCTGATTTGAATGCATGTCACTGCTCAATGCTGATTACTTGTAACATCAAGTTGGTTGGATTAGCTTATTAAGCCTTGAACTTCATAGACAGGTGTGTCCAATCATGAGATATAAAGGTATTTAAGGTGGTCAGTTGCAAGTTGTGCTTCCCTTTGACTTTCCTCTGAAGAGTGACAGCATGGGATCCTCAAAGAAACTCTCAAAAGATCTGAAAACAAAGATTGTTCAGTCTCATGGTTTGGGGGAAGGCTACAAAAAGCTATCTCAGAGGCTTAAACTGTCAGTTTCAACTGTAAGGAATGGAATCAGGAAATGGAAGGCCACAGGCACAGTTGCTCTTAAACCCAGCAGGTCTGGCAGGCCAAGAAAAATACAGGAGTGGCATATGTGCAGGATTGTGGGAATGGTTACAGACAACCCACAGATCACCTCCAAAGACCTGCAAGAACATCTGGCTGCAGATGGTGTATCTGTACATCGTTCTACAGTTCAGCGCAATTTGTACAAAGAACATCTGTATGGCAGGGTGATGAGAAAGAAGCCTTTTCTGCAATCACACCACAAACAGAGTCACTTGTTGTATGCAAATGCTCATTTAGACACGCCAGATTCATTTTGGAACAAAGTGCTTTGGACTGATGAGACAAAAATTGGGTTATTTGGTCATAACAAAAAGAGCTTTGCATGGTGGAAGAAGAACACCGCATTCCAAGAAAAACACCTGCTACCTACTGTCAAATTTGGTGGAGGTTCCATCATGCTGTGGGGCTGTGTGGCTAGTTCAGGGACTGGGCACCTTGTTAAAGTAGAGGGTCAGATGAATTCAACCCAATATCAACAAATTCTTCAGGATAATGTTCAAGCATCAGTCACAAAGTTGAAATTACACAGAGGTTGGATATTCCAACAAGACAATGACCCAAAACACAGTTCGAAATCTACAAAGGCATTCATGCAGAGGGAGAAGTAGAATGTTCTGGAATGGCTGTCACAGTCCCCTGACGTGAATATCATTGAAAATCTATGGGATGATTTGAAGCAGGCTGTCCATGCTCGGCAGCCATCAAATTTAACTGAAGAGAGATTTTGTATTTAAGAATGGTCAGAAATACCTCCATCCAGAATCCAGACACTTATCAAAGGCTATAGGAGGCATCTAGAGGCTGTTGTATTTGCAAAAGGAGGCTCAACTAGGTATTGATGTCATATCTCTGTTGGGGTGCCCAAATTTATTCACCTGTCTAATTTTATGATGCATATTTTCTGTTAATCCAATAAACAATGTCACTGCTGAAATACTACTGTTTCCGTAAGGCATGTCATATATTAAAAGGAAGTTGCTACTCTGAAAGCTCAGCCAATGATAAACAAAAACCCAAAGAATGGTACAAATCTCCTTCATAAAAATCCCAATTAAGCCTTCCATGTTGAGTTTTGCAACAAAAGATACACACTGACAACCCCGGGTTCACAGTTCAGAAATCAGTTCAGTCTTGATTCTAAATTTTTGAAAAAAACGCCACACTATCTTCAAATCACACACTAAAGCAGGACAGTTGGAATAATAAATCAAGATCTTTATTAAGTAACAGACACAATTAGGTGAACAAGGCAGTATTCGAAAGCAGCAGCCTACGCCAGCACTTCATCTTCATCTTGCTTCATCTGTCAGAGTCCAAGTGTTACGCAGCCGGCAGACACACAGCAGGCCACGTCTGTCACTACAGACATTGTAAGACCTGCACACACCTGTTGGATGTGCTAGTGAAGCATGACTGGAAATGTCAAGTTAACCGAAATGCGGTCAAGACTAAGCGGTCAATAAAGTTCTCATTGCCAAAAAATTCCCAACAATATAACATCTTTACACTTCAGAGCAGGGGTGGGGTGAGCAATATTTGTCCTGGAGGGCCTCCGTGGTTGCAGGTTTTTGTAACAAACCAGATTCTTAATTAGAAACCAGTCCTTGTCAATAACAGGTCTTATTTAATTCCATGGCGTGTCAGTGTTTTAACTCTGCCATGTCAGGTCATACTTATTCTATCGTAGATTTTATCCTTTTCTAAGGATATCCTCCAAATGATTTGAACACTAAAACTAGGGGTCCTCAATCACAGTCCTACAGGGCCGCAGAGGCTACAGGTTTTCAGTCCAGCCAGTTTCCCAAGTAGATCTCACTCCGTGCTGACAATGAAAGTTGGTGTTTAACTCTATGGCTTGTTAGCACTTTCATTCATCAAAGACAAATTTAGTTACGTTGTTGATCAGAGGTCCTCAATTACAATTCTGGTGGTCCGCAGTGGCTGCAGGTTTCCACTTCAACCAATTCTTTAACTCATTCAGGGCGGATGTCGACTTTTGTCGAAATTCAGGGGTAGGGGACGATAATCAGGTGTAAACTGTGACAAAACTCGCCATTATGTTTTAATTTAACTCTCCTTAAAGTTAGCTTCGTTGAGTTGACCGAGATTTCCTGCGCGTGCATGAGTAGTGAAAAGCAAACAACTTCTAAAAAGGCATCAACATCTGGCGATAGACCAAAGTGAACGTGCAAAGTAAAATACTCTGTGGGTGACGTTTTGCGTATCATATCGCTGAATCAGACTCTGAATTGCCGGATTTTGATGCAAGTGATCTGGGGATCGAAAACGAAGTGGCGGGACGAGCATCAGCTGATCGAGGTGCTGAACGTGTTTGTGTAGCTGATATGCCTATGCCAGCGTTTACCTTTGAGGACTGCCACTTACGATGACAAGAGGTACAAACCAGATTGCATCACACTGTGACTGCTACTGCTGTGCGAGGGCAGCCTGCACATTGTGAATTCTTGCTGGTCATTGAGTTGCCCCCGCACCTGCTAGAGACCCCGAACAGATGCCAACAGCAGCCACGGCACACAGCAAAAGATGTTTTTTGTTGATTTATGTGTGAATCCATTGCTTTGTGTGCTTTTTCAGAAAACTGAGTTTTTTGGAAAAAAATATTCAGCCCTCAGAGTTTATTAGAGCCCATTTATTTACTACTAAAGCAATACATTTTTGGGCTTAATTATAATTCTCTTGCCTGTTACCTTTCAGAACCCTTAATTGCCTATTTTAGTTTTAGCAGCTGCATTTAACATTTTAATTGTTTTGTTAATCCGACAATAATTAATAATGAGATCCAGATACCCAGTAAACCAGCAGCTCTCCAGCCAGCGTGCTTCCTTTTAAACCTGTGCATGTTCACCATTAAAAGCGTCTGTGTTTTTAAAAAAAAAAAAAAATGTTTATTTAGAAATAAATGACAGGGGAACTGGAAGGAGCGTTAAGTTTAATTCTGTTCTAGTTCACAAAACGCATGAATAATGCACTCTACAGCACAATTACAGTTGCTCTTGGATGATCGAACACACTAGCCAGGCGTACAGTTTCATTATCAGCAAGGATAATTAGGAAACCAGTTTTGAAGGAAAACCTGCAGCCACTGCGGCCCTCCCAGGACTGTGATTGAGGACCCCTGCCTAAAACAGATGAGTAATTCTGAGAGTTTCACTTTTTTTCTCTTCAGTTTCCTAAGTATTTTATTAAACCAAACCATGCACAATGATCAAACGCAGGTGTAAATGGGAGCGAGTCGGATGTGCATCTTATTGTTAGTAAGGAACATTTACAAATGTTGAAAGCAGCTGTTTAACACTAAAATGAGAAATGAATGGTTTGCAATCTTAACAAACGAGACAACTCAAATGTCACTTGAGCAATAAGTGTTTTATTAGCAATAAATGACTTCTCATTAAGCAATTAGGGTTAGAACAAAAACTTTCAGTCGTTGTGGCCCTCCAGGAGCGACGTTTCTCACCCCTACTTTAGAGCATTGTGGAGGAGGACCGCTCCCACCCCTACCCCACATTTCTATTTGTCTGACTTTCATCTTACAGAAGGTACTGTAGCATCCAAACCAGTTCTGCAACAGCTTCTAGTCCTTGGCGGTCCTCAATTTGAACTCTGTGCTGTCACCCTCTCCTCATCTCTGCTCCTAATAGTTTATCTGTATGCAGTACTTTGTTTACTATTATTGTTTCTTTATTATTACTTGTTATCATTTATTTATTTATTTCATTAGCCATGGTATCTGTCAGACAGGCAATAGAATAATTTTAAAATAGTTCCTATCCCTTGCCCTACATGTACCTTCAGTACCATTACTCTGTATTTGTGTGGGTATGTGTGAGTGTGAACATCTCCTTGCCGGTGCTATGTCTCTCAAGCACGTATCTGTAAAGCCTGCTGTTGTTATTTTCAAGGCGCCTTTCTCACCTCCTGTCTGATTTTATACTTGTGGTCTCTGAAGGCGATTCTTTTATGCCTTTATTTCTCCTCACGCATCGGTTCGTAGCGTGCATTGTTGCAATGTTACTTTTCTTGGTGGTTTATTATATTACGGATGTTTCAAATGTTCATTTTTTCCCCGTGCTTAAAACTCATTAAATAAGTGTTTCTCAACTGTGACTCCGGAACAACTCAGTACGCGAGCTATATTAAGCGTCAACAACGAAGACTCGCTACACCTTAATGAACAAGTGCTGAAACTTATCCCTACAGATGAAGTAACTTTCACCAGCATTGCCTCCTTCGTCACAGATGATCCAGCAGATCAAGTTTCATTCCCCGAAGAATTTCTTAAAGTCTTACTCCCACTGGCATGCTTCCACATAAACTCAAAATTAAAATAGGTTCAGTCGTCATGCTTCTCAGAAACCTCATGCCAGCAAGAAGTCTCTGTGATGGCACTAGACGGACTGTTACCAGCGTTCACCTCAATGTACTGGAGTGTAAAACTATCGCAGCTCCTACCTCACAAACTGTCCTTAAATCCCCAGATATCCCTGACCCCATCAGATTCAAATTTGCCTTTTACTTTTACACGCAGACAATTTCCTGTTAGATTGGCCTTTGCAATGACAATTAATAAGGCGCAGGGACAAACTTTCAAAACGATATGCCTGTATCTGCCAAACCCAGTTTTCAGTCACAGACAATTGTATGTTGCTCTCTCCAGAGTTCCATCTTTTCATTTACTCACAGTCGTATCCTCAAACCCACCCCATTTGGACAACTGTGTCATTCAGGAAGTGTTCACCCATCAATAAATAAATATGTGGCGTATGCTACGGCGCAGGTTGGCTAGTTGTTAATATTAACATAGAAGAAATGGTTAACCTTAGCAAGTGTTGATTTAGAGCCAATGAGGAGCACCTCAGTTTTATTGCTGTTTAGTTGGAGAAAATTGTGAGTCATCCATGTGTTTATGTCTTGGAGACATGCTGTAAGAGTATCTGGAGGGAAAACAGAAGTGGATTTAGTGGATAGATATAGCTGTGTGTTATCAGCATACCAGTGAAATTTAATACCATGGTGCCTGAAGATATTACCTATTGGGAAGATATAAATGAGAAAAACAAGCGGCCCCAAAACAGAACTCTGCGGAACTCCCTGAGTAATGACTGCATTCTCAGATTTAAAGCCCTTTATTTGAACAAATTGCTTCCTATCAGTGAGGTATGAAGAAAACCACTGGAGGACAAGGTCACAGCTCCAAAAGTAGCTAGTCGTTTCTAAAGTATCTGATGGGATATGGTGTCAAATGCGGAGTTGAGGTCAAGAAGCACAAGAATTGATAAAGTCCCATGTTAGCTGCCCGGAGAAGATCATTTGAGATTTTGACCAGGGCAGTTTCTGTGCTGTGTTTAGGATGAAACCCAGATTGAAACTGTTCAAAAAAGTTATTTTTTGAAAGATGGGACTGGAGTTGGGAGGCAACTATCTTTTCGAGAACTTTAGATTATAAATGGAACATTTGAAATAGGCTAATAATTGTTAAGGATATTTGAGTCTAAACCAGGTTTCTTCAGAACTGGAGTAATTGAGGCTGTTTTTAGTGAGAGGGGGACTGTGCCTGTAGTAAGGGAAGAGTTAACTATAGCAGTTTTCATGGGGGAAATATGTGACAGACAGGACTTTACAAAGCTTGTAGGTATTGGATCTAATTGGCATGTGGAAGAATTAGATTTTGTTATAAGCTCTG
Organism: Erpetoichthys calabaricus; assembly: GCF_900747795.2. Lineage (NCBI taxonomy): Eukaryota > Metazoa > Chordata > Cladistia > Polypteriformes > Polypteridae > Erpetoichthys > Erpetoichthys calabaricus. The sequence continues at coordinate 327,643,273 of NC_041394.2, forward strand.
AGATATTATTTTCAGCGGGTAAACTGAAATCTGAGAATAGGGTAATTGGTAAGGGAATATGGGTGATAGTGGAGAGTATGTCATTTTCTGCAGAAATAGAGGAAGCAAGTTGCTGGTGGATTTTTACAAATTTTGAGTTGAAGAAATCCAAAAAAGTGTAGCAGTATTTAACAGAGAGGTTATGGTAGGCAACATTTTCTGGTGGTGTAATTAGACTTTTCATTGTAGAAAAAAAGAGCTCTAGTATTTTTCCCTCCTGTATTGATAATGTTAGAATAATATACAGTTTTGGCAGAAGAGAGAGCATTTTTGTATTTTAACATACGATTTGAGTACATTTCCTTGTGTACAACAAGACCTGTCTTTTTAGCTAGGCGCTCCAACTGTCGGCCCTTGGCTTTGAGCTGACGGAGATCAGATGTAAACCAGGGAGCAGTGTGAATAAATGAAACAGTCCGTGTTTTTAAGGGAGCTAGTGTATCAAAGGCAGAGGACAGAGCAGCATTGTAATGGTCTACTAATTCTGATGGTGTGGTAGCAGAAGGAGAAACAGGCTGGGATTGTAATAAATCTATAAGGGTCTCTGGGTTTACATGCTTGACATTACGAAATGAAATTACACGCTGAACCTCTGATTTACTGAGAGGTAAGCTAACACCAAATGTGATCATTTTGTGATCTGAGATGGGTAACTCAGTAGGAATAAGATTGTGAGGTGTGATACCAGAGCAGCAAACTAAGTCCAAATATGACCCTTGTTATGAGTCGAATAGTTGACATATTGAATTAAATTCAAACAGTCAAGGATTTCATTAAAATCATTTGTCAGTGCATCAGCTGGCACGTCAAAGTGTATGTTAAAATCACCCATGAGGATGACATTAGTAGACATTGCACACAAAGATGTTTAAACAGTAAAGTTCTGAAATAAAAACACTTTATAGTTTAGGAGGTCTATATAAAACAGCAATTATAATAGGTGAAGGCCCGCAGAGTTTTGCAGCTAACAGTTCAAAGGATGGATATGCTGGAAGAGGTATCGGTGATAATTTTAGGTCTTTGCGGTGTATTATTGCGAGACCGTCTCCCCTCCCCGAAGAACAGGATTTGGAGATGCTGACAAACTCTGGAGGGAGCGCTTGATTTAGATAAAAATAATCACCCGGTTGCCTGAAGGAGCAGATACCGGTCAGTCCTGCTGATGGGTTAAGGACCTTCAGGAGGGGCCCTGTCCAGCTCTCTTAGAGTAATTGCCTGTCTCGTGGAATCTCCTCCATGCCCTTGAGGCTGTGCTGGGAGACACAGCAAACCTTCTGGCAATGGCACGTATTGATGTGCCTGCCATCCTGGAGGAGTTGGACTACCTGTGCCACCTCTGTAGGGTCCAGGTATCGCCTCATGCTACAAGTAGTGACATTGACTGTCGCCAAATGCGAAACGAGTGACAAAACAGATGAGGAGGGAAAAATGTCAGTGGCCTCCCTCCACCTGTTAAACCATTCATTCCTGTTTTGGGGGTTGTCTCATTGTTGCCCCTCTAGTGCAGCAAAGCAGCTGAAACTGATGAACAATCCCCTCTGCTACTTAACTGACCAGATCAGTAGCCCACAAGTTTCACTGACTTGATGCTACACTCTCATTAAAAAGGGTTCCTTTCATTTTTTTTCAGCTGTATATGTACAGTATATAACTCATGTTGCACCTCAATCCTTGGGAACATTATTTTTTGCCACTGTATGCTGCAATACAGTGTTTGGTTGGTATGACAATAAAGCCACTTGACATTTTATGAATTAAGAGGATTGAAAGAGAGTGAGATTACTGTGTTGTTTCAATTATTTTTTTTTCACAAGTTCAGAGCCTTATAGCTCTTAACTCCTTTTGAATAACAACACAATTTTTGTTCAGGTACACTGTACTTTCTGCCCAATGAAGTAAAAAGTAAAGGAGTGAAAATTGTATTTTTTGGGTGCAATGGGAGTGATTGTGTTATAGCGTAGCTTCCATAGCTTTATGTTTACTCCCCAGACAAATGATCCAAAAACAGATTTCTATTAACAAGAAAAAAATGCTATTACATGTAACAGAAACATGTAAATATCAAACTGTTAACATAAATACAGTAGGAAAGATATGTCCACTGCTGTACTGATGGAGATTTTGTGCAGATCTTTAGTGTTTTGAAATGGTCACAAATTCACTGCCCGATGTTGCAGTTTGGATGGTATAATCATGTTTCTTTGGGCACTTTTCTTATAATATTATTTCTGCTGCTTGAGCATGAGAGGGTAGACTGTCAGTGCCTGATCTGTGCTATCAATGTTCCCATTGGATTATTGCAGACTGCCACAGCGCCACGCTTAGTGACTGTCACATTTCCCCTGATACGAACAACCGTTGCTGCATTGAGAACTGCACTTACAGGGTTAACATCTTGCTTGTTCTTGCACAATCATTTTGCCTTTTGGCCATGCAGCTGCTGTCATACCACTGTGAAGCTTCATGCAATTGAATTCACCAGGTATTCTCTGGCAGTTCAGTTGTACTGTGCCATATACATCAGTTTCACAATCTGGATCTGATGACCAATTCACATTGGTTGCAGTTTGTTCTAAAGCTGCCTTTACAGCTTTTCATTTGCCGTTGTGTTTTTGGTTGAGGTTCTCTGCCTCACTCTTGAGTACAGTCGTGACCAATAGTTTTGATACAAATATTAATTTTCACAATGTTTTCTTGCTCAGTTTTTATGATGGTCATTTGCATATACTCCAGAATGTTCTGAAGAGTGATCAGATGAATTGCAATTAATTTGCCATGAAAATGAACTTAATCCCAAAAAAACCCATTTCCACTGCATTTCAGCCCTGCCACAAAAGGCCCTGCTGATGTCACTTCAGTGGTCCTCTCGTTAACACCGATGAGAGTGTCGACGAGGACAAGGCTGGAGGTCATTCTGTCATGCTGATTGAGTTAGAACAGAACTTCAAGGATAGAGGTTCAAATTTCATGATGAAGGCAACAGGGCACCCAAGAAAGTCCAGCAAGCGCAAGGACCGTCTCCTAAAGTTGATTCAGATGCGGGCACCACCAGTGCAGAGCTTACTCGAGAATGGCAGCAGGCGGGTGTGAGGGCATCTGCACACCCAGTGAGGGAGGCAAAGACTTTTAGAGGATGGTCAGGATGGTGTCAAGAAGGGCAGCAAAGAAGCCAAGAAAAACATCAGGGACATACTGATATTCTGGGATTGGACCGCTGAGGACTGGGGTCAAGTCATTTTCTCTGATGAATCCCCTTTCTGATTGTTTGGGGCATCCAGAAGAGAAAAAATTGAGCGGCGCTACCATCAGTCCTGTGTCATGCCAACAGTAAAGCATCCTGAGACCATTCATTTTGGGGGTTGCTTATCAGCCAAGGCAGTGGGCTCACTCACAATTTTGCCTAAGAACACAGTCATGAATAAAGAATGGGACCAAAACATCCTCTGAGAGCAACTTCTCCCAACCATCCAAGAACAGTTTGGTGACACACAAAGCCTTTTCCAGCATGATGGAGCACTGGGCCATAAGGCAAAAGTGATAACTAAGTGGCTTGGGGAACAAAACATCAAAATTTTGGGGTCCATGGCCAGGAAACTCCCCATTGAGAACTTGTGTTCAATCCTCAAGAGGTAAGTGGACCAAGAAAAACCCACCAATTCTGACAAACTCCAAGCATTGATTATGTAAGAATGGGCTGCCATCAGTCAGGATTGGGCCCAAAAGTTGATTGACAGACAGCATGCCAGGGAGAATTGCAGAGGTCTTGAAAAAGAAAGAAGGGCCAACACTGCAAATATGGACTATTAATGTGATTGTCAATAGAAGCCTTTGAAACTTATGAAGTGCTTGTAATTATACTTCAGTATAGCATAGAAACATCTGACAAAAAGATCTAAAAACACTGAAGTAGCGAACTTTGTGAAAACCAATAGATAGATACTTTATTAATCCCAATGGGAAATTCACATTTTCCAGCAGCAGCATACTGATACAATAAATAATATTAAATTAAAGAATGATAATAATGCAGGTGAAAAAAAGACAATAACTTTGTATAATATTAAAAATGTTAACGTTCCCCCCCGGGTGGAATTGAAGAGTCGCATAGTTTGGGGGAGGAACGATCTCCTCAATCTGTCAGTGGAGCAGGACAGTGACAGCAGTCTGTCGCTGAAGTTGCTCCTCTGTCTAGAGATGATACTGTTTAGTGGATGCAGTGGATTCTCCATTATTGACAGGAGCCTGCTGAGCGCCCGTCGTTCTGCCACAGATGTTAAACTGTCCAGCTCCATGCCAACAATAGAGCCTGCCTTCCTCACCAGTTTGTCCAGGTGTGAGGCGTCTTTCCTCTTAATGCTGCCTCCCCAGCACACCACCGCGTAGAAGAGGGCGCTCACCACAACTGTCTGATAGAACATCTGCAGCATCTTATTGCAGATGTTGAAGGACGCCAGCCTTCTAAGGAAGTATAGTCGTCTCTGTCCTTTCTTGCACAGTGCATCAGTATTGGCAGTCCAGTCTAATTTATCATCCAGCTGCACTCCCAGATATTTATAGGTCTGCACCATCTGCACACAGTCACCTTTGATGATCACAGGGTCCATGAGGGGTCTGGGCCTCCTAAAATCCACCACCAGCTCCTTGGTTTTGCTGGTGTTCAGTTGTAGGTGGTTTGAGTCGCACCATTTAACAAAGTCATTGATTAGGTCCCTGTACTCATCCTCCAGCCCATTCCTGATGCAGCCCACGATAGCAGTGTCATCAGCGAACTTTTGCACATGGCAGGACTCCGAGTTGTATTGGAAGTCTGATGTATATAGGCTGAACAGGACCAGAGAAAGTACAGTCCCTTGTGGCGCTCCTGTATTGCTGACCACAATGTCAGACATGCAGTTCCCAAGACGCACATACTGAGGTCTGTCTTTAAGATAGTCCACGATCCATGCCACTAGGTATGAATCTAAGCCCATCTCTGTCAGCTTGTCCCTAAGGAGCAGAGGTTGGATTGTGTTGAAGGCGCTAGAGAAGTCTAGAAACATAATTCTTACAGCACCACTGCCTCTGTCCAAGTGAGAGAGGGATCGGTGTAGCATATAGATGATGGCATCCTCCGCTCCCACCTTCTCCTGATATGCAAACTGCAGAGGGTCAAGGGCGTGTTGAACCTGTGGCCTAAAGTGGTGAAGCAGCAGCCTCTCCATGGTCTTCATCACATGTGATGTCAGAGCAACAGGCCGAAAGTCATTCAGCTCACTAGGATGTGATACCTTTGGGACTGGGGTGATACAAGATGTTTGAGCTCATGCTGATCACCGTCTTTAAAAGCCCTTTTCTTCTGGTTCAAAAGGCCCTTGATGTCACTTGTAATCCATGGCTTGTTGTTAGCATAGCAGCGTACTGTTCTTACTGGAACTACAATGTCCATACAGAAGTTGATGTAGTCAGTAGTGCAGTCAACAACTTCCTCAATGTTCTCACTATGAGATCCCTGCAGGATATCCCAGTCTGTAGTTCCAAAACATTCTCTCAGAGTATTCTCAGCCTCAGGAGACCACTTCCTGAATGATCGTGTGGTTACAGGTAGGACTCTCACTTTTGGTTTGTAGTGAGGCTGAAGCAGAACCAGGTTATGATCTGCTTTCCCAAGTGCAGGCAGCGGGGTGGCGCTGTATGCGTCTTTAATGTTTGCATACAGTAAATCAATAGTCTTATTTCCCCGGGTGTTACAGTCCACATACTGGGAGAAGGCAGGTAATGTTTTGTCCAGCGTCACATGGTTAAAGTCTCCAGCGATTAGCACAAGCACCTCAGGGTGCTGCGTTTGTAACTTAGCAACAGCGGAATGGATGATGTCACTCGCTGACTCCACGTCTGCCCGAGGAGGTATGTACACGATGACAACAATGATGTGTCCAAACTCTCTGGGCAAGTAATAGGGACTTTTATTTATTTATTTTATTTATTTAATTTTATTTAATGACAATACTTGTGTCATTCTGAAAACCTTTGGCCACGACTGTATTAGTGTAATGACTTTTTAGTTTTCTCGTCTTGACAACATTGTATAAATCTGCTGATAAAGTCTATATGCTGTGGGCCACCAGGGGGCACACCGCCACCCAAACCCGACACAGACAGATGTGCAAACACACTTTTATTTTTTTTCTTTTCCCTGTGGGAAACGCCTTCCCCCATTTCCCACGTGTACAGCACAGTCACAGTACATAACACACTTCTCCTCTTTCTCCCTTTTCTTCTTTCTTTCTTTCCTCCTCCACTCCTCCTAGCAGCCTTTGTCTCCTCCCACCCAACTCTGGCTCTCAGAGTAGTGGCTGCTGGCTCCTGTTATAAGGCACCTAGAGGTGCTCATTAACCTACTTCCGAGTGTGGTGGAAGTGCTGCAATCAAGGGCTCAACAACAGCTGCAGCACATGGAGCCCAGCGAGAGTCCCAGGCACCGCTGCAACCCACGGGGGCTGCCACATTGTGCTCTGGGGGAGATAATTCTCTGGATACACTCCCTCCCCTGGACCTTCCTGCATAGAGGCGTCCCGGCCGCACACCACAATACTACATTTTTTGAATTGTTGCTGATTTCTTTCTGAACAACTTTATACCATTTATTTAAACCTCTTTTAATTGTAAATTTGTTTTTGTACAGAGTTTCAAGACCGTGACTGCTTCACCACATCCTCCTTTGGTCAGTCCTCTCTTCAAAGCAGATCACAACAGCCAGCTTGTGGAGCAAATGTACAGACATTAACATCCAGCACAGCCTTGTTGCATGTTGTAAAGATAACAGACTGCCCTGGCACTCCTGAACTGGTGCAAAATACAAATCGAATGTCTGTGTGTGCCCGTAAAAACCCCAAAAAAAGGTGTAAAAGGAAATCAAATAGCAAAGATTCACAGTCAAGTCATTTAAAGCCAAAGCCACATCATTGTTCTGAATGTGGCAAACAACTCTCCAATAGCAGCAATCTAAGGATACACATGAGGGTTCACACTGGTGAGAAGCCATACTGCTGTTCAGAATGTGGCAAACAGTTTTCACAACTGAGCACTCTTCAGAGCCACAAAAGCGTTCACATTGGAGATAAAATGCATTGCTGTCCCCAATGTGGCAGGCGATTCTCCTGCAGTAGCAGGCTTCAGAAACACACAAGAATTCATACTAGCAAGAAGCCATATTCCTGTTCTGAATGTGGCAAACAGTTCTCCTATAGGAGCACTCTTCAGACGCACACGAAAATCCACTCGCGTGAGCAGCTCTACTGCTGTTCTGAATGTGGCAAACAATTTACCTCCAAAGGCAGTCTTCAGATACATGCCAGAATTCACTCTGGAGAGCAGCCGTTCTGTTGCTCTGAATGTGGTAAACAGTTCTCCCAAAAAAGCACTCTGCAGATACACATAAGAATTCACTCGGGAGAGAAGCCCTTCTGTTGTTCGGAATGTGGAAGACGATTCTCCCGCAGATGCTCTCTTCAGAGGCACTCGACAGTTCACACTGGAGAGAAACCACACTGCTGTTCTCAATGTGGCAAGCGATTTTCCAGGGCCAGTAGTCTTCAGGTTCACACAAGAATTCACTCGGGAGAAAAACCCTATTGCTGTCCTGAATGTGGCAGGCAATTCTCCGACAGGAGCACTTGTCGGATGCACAGAAGAATTCATTCTGGAGAGAAACCACACTGCTGTTCTGAATGTGGCAAGCGATTTTCCAGTGCTAGTAACCTTCAGGTGCACACGAGAATTCACTCGGGAGAAAAACCGTATTGGTGTCCTGAATGTGGCAAACGATTCACTGACAGTAGCAGTTTTCGTATACACACAAGGTATCACTCTGGAGTGAAACCGTATTGCTGTGCTGAATGTGGCAAGCAATTCTTCACCAGCAGCCACTTTAAGAAACACATGAGAAGCCACAGTGGTGAGAAGCTGTTTTGCTGTTCGGATTGTGATAAACGTTTCTCCGATCATCTCAATCTCCAAAGACATGCAAGAAGTCATGTGACAAAAAAAGCTGAGAAATAGAAGAATGTAGGAACTTGAACTGTACTAAGTATCACCCTGACTGCTCAGGATTTGTATATTTTCACCATAATGAGGTTTGACATTGTTCCCATTTTATGTGTCTTCCTGGAAGAAGATGCCCAGTACACCCTGCACTGAAAGAAATGAAGACCATATGAGTAGAGCAACATTTTCAGGTAAAGAGATGAACTCTGGTGTGATGTCATATTAGACTTAACCTGTTGCTGACCTCACTGTGACAGAAGAGGCACGACCACATTGACGTGTTGTGTTGTGTGGGGTGGGGTGGGGATGAAGATTCCTTGGTGCAGGCCAGTACTCCTGCATTACTTCTGCTGAATTTTCAGCTAAGAGTATCATTTACACTATCATTTTTAGTTTGTCAAATAAATTGTAACTGTAAATTATGTTTTCATAAAAACATGCCATTTTTTTTAGTTTATCAAAGTTGTTTTTTTACTATTACTTCAGATGTCAGCAGAATATGTTACTTGGCCAGTGGGCTGACCAGACTTTTACACAGATGGTATGCTCTGTGGCCTCTTTTATGTGGTAAATCTATATAGTAGTGGAGTGGTGGCTCTGAGGCTAGGGGTCTGCACTGGTAATTAGAAGGTTGCCAGTTCAATTCCTGTAAACGCCAAAGTGACTCTACTTCATTGGGCCCTTAACCTGCCATTACTCCGTCCTGGGTATGACGTTAATCTGCATCCAGCCCTGTATGTAGGCCCTCCAACCTGCAGGGAAATCTTTAGGGTTGGTGGTAAAATTGGCACTCCAGCCACCATAAAAAAAAAACTCCCATTGTTTCATTCCATCTGAACTAGTGTGGCGCTGAGATGTCACCCATTACATGGCTGCACTTGGGTCCTAATCTGGGATCCTGAGTTAGTTTATCAGGTGGTGGATGCTGCAGTGCGCTGTATCAGCGCCTGCTCCTAACCCCTCTCTTTATCTAGTACAATTTAGGGCCCCCTTTTTGTTCCAGCATAGTCTGAATTCTTGGAAACGTGGACTCGTAACAGTGTACTCCCTTAGAGACTGTGGTCCATGCTGTTTCTGTAGAATCGCACAGTTCTGAAGATTGTTTTGGCTACATGCTAATGTTGTGAACTTCCTGTTCCACGTCCTCTCAACAGAGCTGTGTTGGATTAAGAACTGGGGGCTATGCATGCTATTGAATAAAGTTATGGTCATGTTTGTGGGGCCACCTTAAGATGATATTTGCTTTGTGACTTGGCATATTAAGTAGACTGTGTCCATAGAAGTGATGTTCATATTTAGCAACAAAGCTTATGACCATTATGACACTTGGATAGCATCGAACATTCCTCACACCATGATACTACCCCTGTCAGCCAGTAGCATTAACATGACAATATGGACCCCTGGATTTGTCAGCCAAATGACATTTTTTTGAATTTACAGTTGTCTGGTTTTGGTGATCTCTAGCCAGCTATTAAACATCAGAACATTGGAACATTTTTGATGAGAACAGTGCTGCTCCGCTCCACTAAGTTTGCCACTCCTAAGCACCTAATTCTTCTAAAATAACAAGTTGAGTTTTGAATGTTCCACAAGTCCTACTGTGGTCCTCTTTGTGAAGAAAAACGTTCTGATAGTTGTGTGAAATTTACTCAATACAAATTTGCAACTGTGCCCCCATGTTCTTGTTGAACTCATTTTAAAGTAACCCCCGGGATCTATTGTACTAATTCCTTTCAGAATTTTAAACACTTTGACTGTGTCACTTGTTAAATTTTCATTTGGTTAACTGAAAAGATTCAGCTCCTTTTAAACTTTCCTCTTATCTTTCAGTCAGCCTAGTGGCTCTTCTCTGGAGTCTCACTACAGTCTCATCTCCTTATTCCTAGCGGACAGAAGTGGAGCCCGGTGTGCTCATTTCCTTCTGTACTCCTTCAACTGATGTATTGTGCTTTTAAAGATGTCATCATTCACACCACTGTTATACAAAGCTGTCATTTTAATATCTGTGGCTTCTCTGTTACCTTGAATGAGTCTGGTCTTCTCCAGTGACCTCTCTCAACAATAAAGCCCCTTTACCAATGTGAATGCTGCTCAATCGATCTTTTTTTTTTTTTTTTTTTTTTGTTTATTGCATCAGTCTCTGCAAACTCTTTACGGTGGTGTGTAAAAATCGTAGGAGGGCAACCTGTTTCTGAAATGCAGCCGTCATTATTCATGTAGATCTGCCTTTTCTAATAGTTTGTTGATCAACGTCTAAACCTCTTGACTGCTACAGGCAAGAAGGAAAGTTCAAGGACTACTGCGAGAAGCTGAGAAAAAAATGACCGGGAGATGATCACAAAAGAAAAGAGCAAAGTCGGTGCCATGCTGAGGTCAAGACAATAAAGTCAAAAAAAATGGGGACTGAAGTATCTGAACTCAAAAGGGCAAGGCAAGCATGTAAGTTGAAAATAAATGCAAGGGTTAAAACCAAAAGAAACCTGAAACTAGACCTGCTTGTTTTGTAAACTATCACTAAACAGTTTTTTTTTTTTTTGTTTTCGAGAACTTTATCTGCTGAGGGATATGCCAATAGCAGCAAGAAAGTCGATTGATGAAGCAATGGTAAGCAGAGAGAGAGAGAGAGGTTAGGAGCCTGCGGTGATATAGCGCATTGCTGCACCCACCACATGACAGAAATAATTAAATTGAAGCCTTTTAAATAACAAACCTGTAATCTTGTAGTGGTTTGACATTGTTGATTTAATATATCTGTGATGCTATTGCCCCACCATGACTGTAAAGCAGCAAAGTACAATGTGACAGAGTCCAGCAAGGCACACCCTGAGCGTTGACTCAAGTGGCAATAATTATTTGTCAGAGAGTTTACAGCAGAAAAGAAAATATTTAACAGAATTTTGGACTTCCTGGAAGTTTTTTTCTCTCTTAATTTTCCGTCTTTCACCCGTGCGTTTCAGCCTCGCGCGTGTTATTCCACATTTACCAGTCAGTGGCAGTTGAAGTCGAGGGCGCAGTTGTGAATGGCTGTAAATCCATAAAGACAGACACAGGGAAGTCCTGATTATTTATTAATACATTTATACCCTAGCATTTTTATCTATTTTTTTTTTATTACTAACCTCTATGTTATGTGAGATTATTTGTAGTCATGTCCAATGAAAATTGGTTATTTTTATTTGTTGATTCTTTGTTTTTTGTTTTGTTTTTTTGTTTGGACTTGTGTAATCCCCCCTTGCAGGACTGAAATGGTGTCTTCCAGTTTGAGTGCAGGCGGGTCAGGAGAATTGAGTCGTCTTTATAAGGACGGCTGTGGCCACAAGAGGGGGGTCGGTTTGATCGATCGCGGGGATTTTTTAGAGAGACGGAATTAGTGAGTGCGAGGTGCACCAGACTTAAAGGGGGCTGGGGGTTGAGCAGTTGCTTGCTGCTTGAAGCAGAGCCCATTATGAGCTGAATAAAATATCAGGGTAACAGCCTTTTTTTGTCATTCACTTACTAAGAATTGTTTTGACTCCGGATTGCATTTTTTTGCACTGTACACTTTTTACTGTTAATATTTTCAGAGAACTGTGAGTTCTTTTTAAAATAAATTATGTGGAATAAAACCCATCTGCTTTTTTGTATATCTGTCTCTCTTGTGTTTCTCTTACTGTACCCTCTGTCCCAGGTGGTCCCAAACTACTAGCATGTCGTCCACTCGATTAGGTGGCTTGTGACAGTATCTACCACTCCTTCTGTATATTTGGGGTTTAGTATCTTTCAAGTTAATTTTAAGATAACACGTTATTTCTTGCTATATCGCTCCTCTTTTACACTCCCACATTAAACATATGATTTAAACAGGTTTAGATATGTACTGTACTATTATATACAAACAATAACAAAGGAATACATACAGATATTAATAAAAGCAACTGAAGAAATAAAGCACTGACCTACCACCTACACCAGTGTTCCAAAGTTTAGAGTTACCCAGACGTTTTCATGTTTTTAATAGAAATTGATCTTTTTAATCAAGATAATATTAAATTGATTTTAAAGTTCAGCCAAGACCTTACTAGAGTGTATAATGGCTATGACTGATTTTGACTAATATATACAGTAACTGCAAAGCCTCATTTTCAGCAGCCATTCCTTCATTGCCTTACGGTAAACTCTCTTAGCATTTAAATATGACTAATTAAGGATGAACTAACTGGTTATTAGAGAAACCTTTGCAATAGCATCCGTGAAACCTGTTATTCTGTTCAATGAAGCAAGCATTTCTAAAGTTCAGTTCTGGGTTCAAAAGTACCAAAATGCGACAGCTTTGTCAAGTAACATGTTAGTCTGTTATTGGGAGAAGAAAAATGATCAAAAGTTGCATAAAGTTCATTAGCCAGAAATCATAGTTGATCTGTCATCAAGCCTCAAAGTACAGTAGTTCCAAAAATCAAAGTATAAAGAATCAAAGCACGGGGAAAACGATAAACAGAAATGCACTACTGACAATCGAGGTTTTCTGTCCACAAACTTGGATAGCAGGAAGTGTACAGAGCTGACCTTTATACCTTTGACCCCTCCAGCCTGACCCTAGATATCACCTGTAGTAATGCCATGGCAACTGCTACAACAAAATTACACAAAATGTTGGCATCTATGAGAAAAACAACATTATTAAAAAATAAACATAAAAAGATGATATCAATAATATTCAACAACCTCCAGAAACCTTAAATGAACCAAAAAAAAAAAAACCAAGGAAAACAAAAAACGAAACTGTAAAACATTAATAAAAGCAAATCATAACATACACTACCAGTCAAGTTTTTAAACACCTCCATGTGAAGTCCCGCGTAGTGGGAAGTGTCCCCAGCCTACACTCTGGACATCTGATTATGAACCGAACAGGGTCAGTGGAGAGATGAGACAAAAAGTGAAGGGTGAATGGTGCAAATTTATTTACAAGAGTGCTGTGCAACAGAAAAAAAATGCAGTAGTGTCAGGCGGGCTTTGAGGCACAGTCCTTCAGCACTGACACTTCTTGAGAAATAAATAAAAACAAATAAAAAAAGAAATAAATATGGTGTATTTACTAAAACAGTGCACCCCTACAAAAACTACACACACACTCCAACAATGAAGGTTGTCTTCTTTTATCTCTGTCTCAAGAAGCTCCTCCAACAGGAAAGAAAAAAATGCACAAGAACAAAAACAATTTCACCAAAATCAAAATTTTCCGAGCACCAGATAAGTATATATACTGTGGCACGTGGCTGGGGGTGGCACCCAGCCGGGACGCCCAGGAGGACAGGAGGAGGGCTCATGCCTCCTCCGGACCACGACAGGGCGACCGCCCTGATTCCTTTGGGGGCCACGGGTACAGAGCTGGGAAGCTTAACCCTGTAGGAGCCCGTGGTCACCGCCAGGGGGCGCCCCAGTGCCTGGAGAGCCCTGGACCTCCGCACTGCCACCACACCTGGAAGTGCTGGGGGGAAGAAGATTAGGGACACCCGGAGGGCTTCCGGGAGCACAGCCGGCACTTCCGCCACACGGGAGTGTCCGCGGAGGAGTGTCGGGAAGCACCTGGAGCCCATCCAGGCATGTATAAAAGAGGCTGCCTCCCTTCAGAGAGGGACTGGAGTCGGGTGGAAGTGGACGAGAGTCATGTTGGAGAGGAGTGGAGGTGGCCTGAAGGAAGCAGGCACTGGAAGAAGAAGCCTGGACTTTGGGGGTTTGGTGCTGGAGGCACTGGGTTTGTGCGTACTGGACTTTGTAAATAGCGTAAATAAACGTGTGTTGGGAGAAAATATGATGTCCGTCTGTCTGTGTCCGGGCTGCTTCTCACAGTGGCGTAGTCGGCAGGATGGTCTGCCTGGTTCAAGGCAGGAGCCTGTATTTAAAAATCAGTCTGTGAGCGGCCTGGCGCAGCAGCGGTACCCACACACACACGCCGTGGGAGCGATTCTCCCCAGGGACCGCCATCGGTCCGCAGAAAGGCTATAATCCCCGGGTGCGGAGGAACGACAACGGGTGTTGCAGGGGTGCAGCGGGCTCCAACAGACGCGCTGTCACAATGGACAGCCAGGACGGTATGGCAAAGAGGAAGGCCACACCAAAGCAGATACCGCAGAATGACGGGATCCGGGAGGTAAGTGCCCTGCCTAACAGAGGTCGGCCCTGCGGGGTCGGACTCGCCTCTTGTGTTGCAGGAAGGGTCTGCCCGGGTCCGTGTCCATGGCAGCGGCGTGCCGGTCCACAGACCGTCGACAGTGCAGAGGTTGCAGTCGGGAGTACTGTCAGTAAGGAGGCGCTGCAACCCAAAGAGACAGAATGCCGCCACACCAGGGGGAGAGGAGCCAAAATGGCGGTGGACTGGAAGTCCCTCTTCATGACAAGCATGGGATTGGATGGTGTGTCTTGTGTGCCCGCCAATGACGTTACAGAGGCGGGACCAAGGAATGTCCATCTTGTGGCCAGAAGAGACCCGATTGGGCCAGAGGAAAAGGCCTACAGAAAGCAGCCAGGGGCTGTGGCTGATGAACAGGTAAGCCCAGCGCCGGCTGTCTTTTTGTCCTTGTCTGTGGCTCTATGGGTGCTGGCAGTTTGCCTGCGTTCCATGGAGTCGCTTCTACAGGAGCTGTGTGCCCTCCATGCTGAGGTGCAGAAGCCGGAGGGGAAGGCAGGCGTGTCAGGACAGGCGCTGCAGAGGCGGACAGAACGGCGCGATGCCCGAATCTTTGACCGGAGCGGTACAGCGGGGACGGTAAGTACAACCGACCCCGTACAGCATAAAGGAGGTCCCACCGAATGGATCCGTGAACCCCGTGATCGGAATTGAGTAGGAGGATCCCCTACAGTAGATGCGGCGGCGGGTGCTGCATGTATGGCGAGGGGAGAGACAGCGAGTGGGCTGGCAGGACGCGGGCTGATAAGTGCCCCAGGTCCTAATGCCCTCCGCACCAAGCCAGCCACAGCCTCGAATCGTTCTACAGGGACGCAGACGGTATTGGATCTGTGTGTTTGCCATGCGCAGACCCAGACTGTCAGGGCATCCAAGAGTGACCGGAGGAATCAAGGGGAGAATGCCGGTTCCTCCGATAGGAAGGGGCGTGCTGCTGGGTGCACACGTCCAGAGAAGGGCCGCCCTCTGCGGAGGCAGAGGGGAACCGCAAAGCCAGCGGAGATTGCATGAGAGCAAGCGGTCCCATCAGTTAACCCATCAAGAGGGGCATGGAACCCACGGAGGAGGTGCTGAAGAGGCAAGTCCCGGGGTGCCAGTCAGAGGGGTGAGCACTGCCTGTATGTGACAAAGAGGGACGCCAATTGGTGGCGTTCAGGCAGCTGCTCTGCTCCTGTGTTTCTTTGTTTTGCAGGACCGGACCCTGGGTACGCAGTAGGACACACTTCGTTGGGGACCTGCCCTCACGGGACGGGCCGCTTCAACAGACGGGTCTTTTCTAGGCGATGGGGCAATGCGGCATGCGGCTGGGGGTGGCACCCAGCCGGGACACCCAGGAGGACAGGAGGAGGGCTCATTCCTCCTCCGGACCACGAGGGGGTGACCGCCCTGGTTCCTTTGGGGGCCACGGGTACAGAACTGGGAAGCTCAACCCTGTAGGGGCCCGTGGTCACTGCCAGGGGGCGCCCCAGTGCCTGGAGAGCCCTGGACCTCAGCACTTCCGCCACACCCGGAGGGCTTCCGGGAGCACAGCTGGCACTTCTGCCACACGGAAGTGTCCGCGGAGGAGTGTCGGGAAGCACCTGGAGCCCATCTGGGCGTGTATAAAAGAGGCCGCCTACCTTCAGAGAGGGACTGGAGTCGGGTGGAAGTGGACGAGAGTCGTGTTGGAGAGGAATGGACTACACTCAGTGGAGGTGGCCTGAAGGAAGCAGGCACTGGAAGAAGAGGCCTGGACTTTGGGGGATCGGTGCTGGAGGCACTGGGTTTATGCATACTGGACCTTGTAAATAGTGTAAATAAACGTGTGTTGGGAGAAAATATGATGTCCGTCTGTCTGTGTCCGGGCTGCTTCTCACAATACCTCAACCAAAAATGATCACTAGGAGATACATATACAAAAGAATGTACAAAGCCGCCAAAATCAAAACTGCTCCTCCAATAGCTCAGCAGTGCTTACTCCTACCTCGCCTTTAGGTCCACTGACGACCCCTGTTGGCCAGCAACTCCTTAAATATAACCGGCAAGATTGTCCAGCCTATCCAGGTAGACGCTAGCACGTTCACGCCCCGAGCAACTTTGTATTTAAACTCGAACCCCTGTCGGTCGCGCGCGTAAGCTTCCCCTGGACAGCCAACAGTTATGCTGAGCTCAAGCACACCAGCTGTCGACTCACTGGTAAATAAATTCATTTCTTTACAACATGGGATCCCCATCTCTGCCTCAAACCTGTTTACACAAACAAATGCTGGCTTTTTCTGTCAAGTGCCCCACACCTTAAACCACCTGTGTCTGTGAGGACACCGGCATGTAAAAATGAACACATGCAGTGGAGCCTGTACTGGCTGTTATACCGGCTCCACGTGTGTCCAGACACACCATGCCTCACTCACTGTGCTTACCCGCGTTCCCGCTACAGCACCTTCAACAGACCAACTGTAAGCACACTTCCTTATAACCTTATAAATACCGCTGCTTCAAGTTTAAGGATTCTTTAACTAAAATTTGGTAATGCGCCACCTCGCACCTTCCCACACTCAGTTTTTCTGTTTTTTATCGATATTCAAGCAGTTCAGGTCCAATGAAAAACTGGACTTGGTCCAGAAATGGTACGGAGTAAATAAATGTAGCAAACTTTATTTATGTAGCATCTTTCATAGACAAAGTCAAAAAGGGCTTCACATGTACAAAAAATGAATACATATATTTATACACGTATTGAAGAACAATCAAAAAAACTCATTAGAGTAGAAAACATCATTTATTTAGAACATCTAGAGTGCATCTGGAAAGTATTCACAGCGCATCACTTTTTCCACATTTTGTTATGTTACAGCCTTATTCTAAAATGGATTAAATTCATTTTTTTCCTCAGAATTCTACACACAACACCCCATAATGACAACGTGAAAAAAGTTTACTTGAGGTTTTGCAAATTTATTAAAAATAAAAAAACTGAGAAATCCCATGTACATAAGTATTCACAGCCTTTGCTCAATACTTTGTCGATGCACCTTTGGCAGCAATTACAGCCTCAAGACTTTTTGAATATGATGCCACAAGCTTGTCACACCTATCCTTGGCCAGTTTCGCCCATTCCTCTTTGCAGCACCTCTCAAGCTCCATCAGGTTGGATGGGAAGGGTCGGTGCACAGCCATTTTAAGATCTCTCCAGAGATGTTCAATCGGATTCAAGTCTGGGCTCTGGCTGGGCCACTCAAGGACATTCACAGAGTTGTCCTGAAGCCACTCCTTTGATATCTTGGCTGTGTGCTTAGGGTTGTTGTCCTGCTGAAAGATGAACCGTCGCCCCAGTCTGAGGTCAAGAGCGCTGTGGAGCAGGTTTTCATCCAGGATGTCTCTGTACATTGCTGCAGTCATCTTTCCCTTTATCCTGACTAGTCTCCCAGTCACTGCCGCTGAAAAACGTCCCCACAGCATGATGCTGCCACCACCATGCTTCACTTTAGGGATGGTATTGGCCTGGTGATGAGCGGTGCCTGGTTTCTTCCAAGCGTGGCGCCTGGCATTCACACCAAAGAGTTCAATTTTTGTCTCATCAGACCAGAGAATTTTCTTTCTCATGGTCTGAGAGTCATTCAGGTGCCTTTTGGCAAACTCCAGGCGGGCTGCCATGTGCCTTTTACTAAGGAGTGGCTTCCATCTGGCCACTCTACCGTACAGGCCTGATTGGTGGATTGCTGCAGAGATGATTGTCCTTCTAGAAGGTTCTCCTCTCTCCACAGAGGACCTCTGGAGCTCTGACAGAGTGACCATTGGGTTCTTGGTCACCTCCCTGACTAAGGCCCTTCTCCCCTGATCGCTCAGTTTAGATGGCCGGCCAGCTCTAGGAAGAGTCCTGGTGGTTTTGAACTTCTTCCACTTACAGATGATGGAGGCCACTGTGCTCATTGGGACTTTCAAAGCAGCAGAAATTTTTCTGTAACCTTCCCCATATTTGTGCCTCGAGGCAATCCTGTCTTGGAGGTCTACAGACAATTACTTTGACTTCATGCCTGGTTTGTGCTCTGACATGAACTGTCAACTGTGGGACCTTATATAGACAGATGTGTGCCTTTCCAAATCATGTCCAATCAACTGAATTTACCACAGGTGGACTCCAAGTAAGCTGCAGAAACATCTCATGGGTGATCAGGGGAAACAGGATGCACCTGAGTTCAGTTTGGAGCTTCATGGCAAAGGCTGTGAATACTTATGTACATGTGCTTTCTCAATTTTTTTATTTTTAATAAATTTGCAAAGATCTCAAGTAAACTTTTTTCACGTTGTCATTATGGGGTGTTGTGTGTAGAATTCTGAGGAAAAAAATGAATTTAATCCATTTTGGAATAAGGCTGTAACATAACAAAATGTGGAAAAAGTGATGCGCTGTGAATACTTTCCGGATGCACTGTATGATGAATAAAACGTACAATTTTATTTTATACAATGCCTGTTTAAAAAGTCCTCTCGGGTGTGGCGGGCCAGAGGAAGTGAACTCCACAGTTCTGGAGCTACCACCTTAAAGCCCAATTTCCGTCAGTCTTTAATGGACTTTCGTGGAGAGTTAGTAGACTCTGACCAAAGGACCTACACGATCGACTCAGAGAGTAAGGATGGAGAAGCTGCACCAAATATTCAAGAGCTTGGCCATGCATGGCACAATATGTAAGAACAAGAATTTTAAAATGAATCCTAAAATGAATCTGACACCATGTTAATGCCATTGAAACTGGAGTAATAAGGGAGCTGCTGTTTGCTTTCATTACAAGCCTTGCAGCAGTATTTTGGACCGCTTGAAGACTGCCCAAGACTGAATTGTTCAGATAAGTAAAAAGTCCATTACAAAAGTCCAAACCAGAGGAAATAAAAGCCTGAATAAGCATCTCCATATCAGCCCTAGATACAATAGTCCTCAGTTTGGCAGCTTTTCTTTAAAGAAAAAAGAAAGATTTAGTCAACGGTCTATCATATGGATCAGATCTCAGGGACTGGTGAAAAATAACACCTAAATTATGAATTGCAGGATAAATATAAGAAGAAAAGGTTCCAAACCTCTGCTTAATCTCAAATAAGAAAGTTTCTGGAGAAATAACCAGCACCTTAGTCTTATCCTCAAATTATCAGCTGTCGCAACACTTTATGGCCATCAAACATTCAGTCTGACAAATTGAAACTTGCAAAGGTAAGTGGTAAACTGCCAGAAGTTTAAAAAAAAAAAGTTTAGTCTACCAAAAACTGAAACATAATGTAATTGTCAGAGTTATATAAAAAGGCCTTTTCTTCAGGGAGTAAGCAGTAGCTTAATAGCTTACAGCTTTTCTGCAGCTATGGAAGTGTAATAAACCTTGAAAGCTGATTCCAACTCTTCTTACCGGTATGATAGAAAATTGCATTCTTAAAATTGGTAATCTCTATGTATTAGAAAAGTATTTTAGGCACATAACAAAAGTAGACACTATATTTTACTAAATATTAAGATGTAAGAGTTAGGAGTTAAACAGCTCATGCCTATATATTTTTATTACTCTGTATAAGCCATAGACCACCATTATCTCTCAAAGTTAAAGTCTGGACATGCAAGAGAGTTGAGAAGAGATGGGAACCCTTGATAAGAAATTGGAATGTAAACTCTTGAGTTGTAAATAATGGGGGAGTTCTGGGAAAGAAGGGGGGCGCCTGTAGGGGCTATCAAACAGATATGATGGACAGCCACCCAGCCAAGAAATAATGGTAGATTAATTAGGGGTAGGACTAGAGCAATGAAATGCTAGAAGTTAGATGAGGAAGAATAATGGCTTAAATGATAAGAATTAAAATGCAAGAAAAAGGTGCCTATTGCTGGATGCTCATTGTTCCATCCAAGATGAGTCTGTATGTGGGCCATACAATAAAGCTTAAATCTGTTGTCTGCTCTGAAGTGAGTTTGAGTGCCTTCTTTGGGGGCTTAGGGCACTCCTGCCGTGTCAGCCTGCTTCAACAGTATCCAAACTTGTGTTGACTACTTACAAATCCTCTGTCTGTATAAAAGCAGCGTTGGAACAAATTGACGCTTCACCCTCTGAAGCATTATTTGGACAAGATGGCAATGCACATTGCTATTATAATTGTTGAAAAACGGCAATTAACAAATGAATACAAAAAGACCATTATAACCCATCCCGACACCATCTGCAGTACCATCACATTGAACACTAGTGCCCCCCAGGGCTGTGTATCCTCCCACTTCTGCTCACTCTGCTGGCTCACGATTATATGGCAGCATACAGTTCTAACACCATCATAAAGTTTGCAGGTGACACAATAGTGGTGGGTCTCATCGGCAATGGGAATAAGTCAGCTTCCAGAATGAAGATTGGGGCAAGTACAAAAATCTGTCACTTAATGTGGACAAGATGAAAGAGATAAATGTTGACTTCAAGAAGGCCCATGATGGCCACATCCCATTGCAAATTGAGGGTTATGTGGTAGAACTGGTCAAAAACACCATATTCCTTGGTGTGCGTCTGGTAGGTTATCTTACTTGGACAATCAACACCACCTCTTTAACCATGAAAGTGCAGCAGTGTCTTCACTTCCTTTGGTGGCTGAAATAGGCAGGTCTATCACCCCAACACACCGTCACATTCTACATGGACACCATTGAAAGTGTTCTGACCACCTGCATTACTGTCTGGTTTGGGAATTGTAGTGTCTCTGACCACATGGGCCTACAACTGATAATGCGCACAGTACAGAAGATCCCTGGGACCTCTCTGCCCTCCATTAAAGTCATCTTTATAAAGTGTTGCATCAATCAGATCTTTGCCCTGAGAAACATCATCGAGTAGTGCATAGAGTGGAACACCCACTTATACATCAACTTCATCAGCTTCCGGAAAGCCTTTGAAAGCCTGCACCTTGACACCCTATGGATGATCTTACAGTCATATGGAGTTCCTCCATAAGATGGTCACACTTCTGGTGATGTTCTTACAGTCTTATGGAGTTATTCCAAAGATGGTCACACTTATGGAGATGTTCTACTGTCAGTTTCAGTGCAGAGTCATAATTATTCAGTGTGGTTTCCAATGGAGTCCGTTGTGTGACAGGGATGTATCATCTCTGCCATCCTCTTTCTGCTTGCCATTGACTGGATTGTGTGGAGGAGAAAAGCTGACAAACCTAGAAGCATTCAGTGGACCCTATCATCCCAGGTTGTCGATCTTGACTTTGCCGATGACCTAGCTGCCCTCTCCAAAAAATTACACAATTTCAGAAGACTTCTATCAGTTTTTTTTTATCTATCTATCTATCTATCTATCTATCTATCTATCTATCTATCTATCTATCTATCTATCTATCTATCTATCTATCTATCTATCTATCTATCTATCTATCTAAAATACAACATATGTCTGTCTGCTTTTCATGAGAGAACTACTTCATAGATTTAGATAAGAGTTTATTTTTCTACAAACAGCAAACAGGCCTCAACATTAGTTCCTCTACAACATGAGTGATGTGCATAAATGCCAACCTTAGTGCACCCATCACAGCACATGATGCTCCACTCAAACACATTGAGGACTTTGCATATCTTGTCAGTCTTGATAGGAATGACAGTGCAGTAGAAAAGTACTGTACATCAGAGCAAGACTTGGGAAAACATGCAGTGCATTCACAAGAATTCAGCCCATCTGCAAGTCCAGTCTTCTGTCCCGAATAGATCTCTAATGAAGACCCTTATAAGAAAACCAAGAGCCAGAATGTGGTACCGGAGATCAAGCACTGACACTTAAGATGTCTTGGCCATGTCCTCAGAATGGACCAGAACCTATGGTTGCTATGAGATGGACACCACCTGGGGATCACAAACATGGCCAACCTAAAACAACCTGGTGGCAAACTTTGATAAATGATCTGAGGGAGATTGACCTAACATGGGGTATAAAAGGACACATAGCTCAAGACAGGAGCAGATGGACGCAAATCATAGATGCCTTATGCGCCTTTCGGCATGAAGAGGAATAATAAAAACAAAGTGAAGGCATTTGAAAAGCCTACAGCATTGTGAAGATCCGCTCCCACAATCTCTTTGTCCCACCTCCTTCTGGCAGAAGATACTGTAGCATCTGAACCAGTTACAATAGTTTTTACCTCTTGGCTGTTTGGACTTTGAACTCTGTGTTGCTGCTCTGCCCTCAGATCTGCTCCTGGTAGCTGATGTACTGTATATGCAGGAAATGTGTTACATTTGTTACTACTGTTGTTTATTTATTTTTATTTATTTCTATTTCAAATAATTACTTTCTATCCATTTATTTATTTATAGTATTATATAGTTCTTTACCTGTCTTGCACTTGTCCTGTGTTTATGTATATGTTATATATATATATATATATATATATGGATTTTAGGAGGCCTAGACCCCTCCTGGACCCCGTGATCATCAGAGGTGACTGTGTGCAAAGGGTACAGACCTATAAATACCTGGGAGTGCAGTGGGATGATCAATTAGAGTGGACTGCCAATACTGATGCTCTGTGTAAGAAAGGACAGAGCCGGTTATACTTCCTTAGAAGGCTGGCGTCCTTCAACATCTGCAATATGATGCTGCAGATGTTCTATCAGACGGTTGTGGCGAGCGCCCTCTTCTACATGGTGGTGTGCTGGGGAGGCAGCATAAAGAAGAAGGACGCCTCACGCCTGGACAAACTGGTGAGGAAGGCAGGCTCTATTGTAGGCATGGAGCTGAACAGTTTGACATCTGTGGCAGAGCGACGGGCACTGAGCAGGTTCCTGTCAATCATGGAGAATCCACTGCATCCACTAAACAGTATCATCTCCAGACAGAGGAGCAGCTTCAGCGACAGACTGCTGTCAATGTCCTGCTCCACTGACAGACTGAGGAGATCGTTCCTCCCACACATAATGCGACTCTCCAATTCCACTTGGGGGTAAACGTTAACATTATCAAAGTTATTGTCTGTCTGTATACCTGCATTGTTATCACTCTTTAATTTAATATTGTCTTTATCAGTATGCTGCTGCTGGAGTATGTGAATTTCCCCTTGGGATTAATAAAGTATCTATCTATCTATCTATCTATCTATCTATCTATCTATCTATCTATCTATCTATCTATCTATCTATCTATCTATCTATCTATCTATCTATCTTACACCACAGTCCTGGGGAACGCCATTTTGTGCCACAGTATGCTATAATACTGTGTATGGATGGTATGTCAATAAAGTCACTTGACTTGAAGTGTTGATCTTTTCTTTATAGACTTTTAAAAGAAAGCCAAGGTTCAGTGAGTACCGTTTCCTACATCATCAAAAGAAACTTGAAAACTAAAGGGAACTGGGAGAAGAGCAGGTTTGACAGAACCAAAATTACAGCAGAATAGGAAGATAAGCATCTAAAAGTCAATAGCTTACAGGATAGGCGCCTGCATTCAAGCACAGCATAGCAGTGTTCAAAGTAAGTAAGTCTCACTTTTTATACTTTCATTTCAGAGTACATTGTGACATTAAATTGCATGAAGTTTAACAAAACAGGGAAAAATTGGGGTGTTCTCAAACTTAAAACTTTAGGCCATTATAGCAATAGCTTTCTTACTGCCACACGGCCTTTCAAACCTGCAGCTCAACGTCTTCTCTTCACAATGGAAAATGAGACTAGCTTTCTCTTCTGTTTAAAAATGAGAATATAGAATAATGTTACAGAGTTTTTTGATCAGATATTTTACAAATATAAATATAAATCAATTATTTCAATTAAACTGAAGATTAAAAAAATGTAAAATGTTGCATTAAACATTTAAAATTTGCATTGACAAACCAGCATTTGAAACAAAAGTCCATGAAAAAAAAACATTGTATTATTCAACCATTTTCATTTCGAATCAAGCGCGTAACTGAGGTTAAGTACGTTTACAGCCATCCAGTATTTTAAACTTAAGATAAACAGACTGCGTAGGTTAATAGCACGGGAACTTTAGTGCTACTGTATTTATTGCAGAGGTAGCCAAAACCTCTGACATATAATATAAAGTGACAACCTCCTCAACAGTGTGACGCTCTGGAGGTCTGCAGCTATTGTGCATGCTACAGTCTTGACATCGGGTAGTGACACTGCGGAATATAGACATAGAATTACTAGACGCCTCATGACCAGCAGCATTTTACATCAACATCGCCACCATATTGTGAGTGGCACTGCTGTGGAGTGAAGTAATGGATAAGATGCCTCACGCATGTGCTGCTTGGGATTGTACAAACCGCTGTACGCTCCAAACCACATCACAGGGATTACATTTCATAGGTAAAGCTGAACAATTGTTTTGGTTATATTTGGCCATTAGAAAATCCTGTTTTATAATCTTAACTTTAGCTACGCCAGGCTAAGCTAGCAAAGCTATGCATTTATGTGCTCAAGTGAGCCTCCAAACAACGTTTTGGTTAAACGTATTTAGTCACTAACTATGTAGATTGTTGTTAGCTGTTAACATTTCTCAAACTTTGAAAGTTTCCCAAAGAAATCCAACTCAGGAAGCAGTGGAAGGTTGCCCTTAAATGGGATTTTGGGAAAGCTGTCCTGTGATGTGTGCCGTGCTAGTTTGGTAACAGATGCTGTACCGGCATCATATGATCAAAGCTACCACTTGCTCACATTAAAAAAACAAAGGAGATGTGATGATTCCTTCTGAGGGTCCAGTCAAGGTGGTCAAAGTAGCTGAGCGTGTTATCCGACAGTCGACATTAGGGCAAGCTGTCAGTGTATCTTTGATCAGTCAGTTTGTTCAGGCTGAGATTGGTTCAGATGATATGTTTTTTCTCAAGGAGCACATTTAGGAAACACAGTTTGAAATTGACAACCATCATTTTATGCTCATGTCTTTAGTTGTGTCTGACTTCCACAAACTAAGGCTGCACCATACTGCCAGACTGAATACTCTCAAATTACAGAGTGGCAACACACGGAAAAAGCTATGTAAGACAGTTCTGTTTCAAGGATTTTAGATCCTATCCTGTATATATTTAAGTAACCACATTGTGTGTGTGCGTGTGCACGTGTGTGTGTGTGAGAGAGAGATTGAGAGAGGAATAAGTGAAATGTTTTCAGAAATTATTAAGCCAACTTGTATACAATGAAATTGTTTATTTTTGTCTTTGAGTGTATCATTTCACTGTTAAAAGAAAGACACATGAAGATAATTGGCAGTAACAGTGCAAAATTCACAATTGGTATGCCAGTTTGAAAGATAAGTTTTGAGGGTAGTTTTAAAAAGTTTTATTGAATCGAGCTGACGTATTTGAGAGGGAAGAGAGTTCCAGCATTGAGGAGCACTATGGCAGACGCTTGAGTTCCCATAGCACAGAGTTTGATGTGCGGTACAGAAAGTAGAGCTGCAGATGAAGATCTGAGTGAGCGAGAGGAGTGTAAGTCTGTTGGAGATCAGTGAGGTTGTGGAGAGCTTTAAATGTTAAGAGCAGTATTTTGTATTGTATTCTGTAGTTAACAGGGAGCCAGTGAAGTTGAGAAAGAATAGGTGTAATATGTTAAGTGGATTTAGAACAGCAGGTTATTATCCTGGCAGCAGAATTTTGAAGAAGTTGTAAGCGATGGATAAGTTTTTGTGGGATGCCAGATAGAATAACATTACAGTAATACGTGAGGTGTCTAGGGCATTAACCAATACTTCAGTACTGTTTTGCATAAGAACAGGACAAAGTCTAGAAATGTTTCGGAGATGGAAGAAGGCAGTCCGAGAAATGTTACTTATATGGGAGGAATTATTTATTATTATTAATAATAATAATAATAATTAATATTATTATTTAATAATTGTCATTATTAGTGTATGAATGGGTATAAATAATTGCATTTAAACGATTTGCCAAAATCTGTTGTATATAAACGATACTGTTTAAAACGTTATTGTTTTTTCATCAGAAACTTTATTAGTTTAAATGGCACTTTTGCCACTCGCAATATGGCGTACGCGCAAACGTATCGTGTCGACTGGGCAACAGAGTGAATGCGGTGTCTATCTATATATGTCTATGCTGCGGACCGCCTCCATAAGCTTCTCTTTTGCCGTAGTTTTGTAAATCATGTGACATACACTTGGAATCCCATTGGTTGTTCAGAGGAGCTTCTGAAATCTGCTGCTAGACCCTTCTCGTGCTTTATCTGTTATGCCTGCTGTGAGGTAATGGGATGAATTTTGGTTGGATACAGCGCTTCTTTTATTATTTTTTTATACATTATTACAGTTTTATGTATTGTTTGTAAATATGTGTATTTTGCATTACCGGGCTTGAAGGTAACGACATCTAAAATATATATTTTACAGGTATAAACAAATTCTTATTTTTTAGTTCTGTAATGGCTGCCGTGAGTGAGTGCAGGCGATGACACCCGGTACTACGTTTTACAGCGAAATAAAAAAAATTGTGTTATGGCGTAATCTTTTGAGGCTTCTGCCTTCACCTGACTCACAACGGTGAGGGCTACTCGAGACGGAATTTAAATCTGCATAAGTGATGAACATTTAGTTCTATATCCATTTTAACTTAAATCAAGTTACGCCTAATATGTTTTTCACGTTTTAAATATCTAATGACCGTTTATAGACTCCTATTTAAGGCGGAACCGTAAAAACATTGACTGAGGTTGAACTTGGACAACTTCAGACTTTAGGTAATTGGGCGAATAAACTTCTGATTAACATGGTACAGCGAGAAGACGATTCGCTGGAATGAACGTTCATCGTTGTTTTAACCGCCCCTTCCCTTAGACACGCCTTATACCTGCTCTAGTCAGGAGGAAATACTGTGTGTGATGCACGAATCGAGGTTCGGTGGTGCTTCTGATATGTGGATATTTAATAAGGCAAAATACCGAGAGGTGATTAAGTGTTGTACCTTCTGTTGTTTTGGGTGTTCGGCTAACACAGACTGTGTGAAGAGCAGCCTAAAGAAATGGGGATAAGTGATGCTGGAGCAGTCAGGAAAACCTCTTTACGCAGCTGTACAGCAGTTAATATTAGCTCGGGTATCTTCAGAAATTGAGTAAAGGCAACGGAATATCTCATTGTTAGCTAGCCTTTAGAATAGCAAACTGAGTGTTACAAGTCAGTGTTACCCTTAAACTTAAAGACGCAATTTCAGAAGTCACTTTTACATACATACTGTATACTGTAGCTGATTGCATCCAAATGTTTATATTTTTTCCTTTAACTTGCAATGAAAGATATAAGGGTGTTTGATGCTTTTCAGTCAAGATGGTTGCTGAAAAGAACATTGTTGCCAACGGTCAGTCCAGATGTGCCTTGTGTGCTCTGCCATATATATTCTGACCATCAAATATTTTACTTGATATTTATAAAACCTCTGTTTCATCTTTTTATGTAATTCAGCTGTATATTTTTAATAGCATCTTTTAAACCAGAATCATGTCAGATACAGTTGTTTAGCATGTTTATTTTATTGCAGCTGACTTCTTTGCTAATTATATATGACCTAGATAAACATAAATCAGAGAGCATTTGGATACAATCAAATGTAGACACCAGTCTTACTCAAGTCAAATAACTAAAGAAAAGAAGTGTTGCACAACTTGTACAAGGTGGTTTTGGACACTACCCCTATTTCATGTGGATCTCGTATGCACACCTTTCTTGCCAATTAGGTTTCAAAGTAAATAATCATGGCAGAAAAGGCATTAGCTGCTCTAATCCAGTGTGTAAGCATTGGCTCAGTATTGTCTGGGTCCTCTAATAAACCCCATGTTTAGGGCTTATCATTATCAGAATAAAACATCTTCCCTGAATGTGCTGTTAGTAAATGTGATTCCACCCCTTTTACCTTTCGTATCCCAGTTCCAGTGTCTTTTATGCCTACTCAAAAGAAATTCATAAAAATATATTTGAGTGGCATGGTAGGACAGTGGTTGGTACTGCTGCTTTATGAATCTAGCCTCCTGTGTTCAAAATGTGCATCTGGTTATTGACTGTGCATATTTTGTTTCAGAAACTCTCATTTCACGTCCTCAGATATATATGTCTTAGGTTTACTGGTAATGAACTGGCACCCCATTCAGTTTGGGTCCTGTAATATCTTTAACTTTCTCCTCCAGCACACAACTGCCCTAAAATATTTGTATATCTTCTGCACTTTAGTCCATAACCAATACACCCTTTTGACAAACATCATTTAACCACCATCTCACCCCCAGGTATGACACTATTTGGGCCACACTGCTATTATTGTGCACCTTTTGGATCTGTCCTTGAACTTGCACATCTGTTTAATGTACAATACTGCACTCTCACATTTAAACATTGTTTTTTCTGCTAGGTGCTGCATACTGCCAGCACAGAGTAATGGCAGATAGCTTCATTTCAGGCTGCTTTATTATCACTACATTTCCTAAGATTGTTACACTAGGTAAATTAATATGAAGCCTGTTGAATTGATGTGTACTTGTTAAGGTGCAGATGCTGTGAACTGTTTGACTTGACCTACTCCTTAACTCCAGAGTTGTGAAAACAAGGACACAATTCATTTAAGTCTCTGTGTGTTTTTTTTCCCACTTCTGATTGAATGAAACTTTCTTTTCCAGAAAGATGGGTGCTGCTGCCATGAACATGGACTTGTAGATATATCTGCCAGAGGAGATACTAGGGTGACAGTTACAAAATGGAGAACAGAATCATGAACATTAAAGAAGAGGACTGTGAATGGCAATCCGGCCTCTACAGTCAGCCAATCCTGCGTATTAAATCGGAGGACTGTGAAAGGGAGTCAGTGGGCATTACAGAAGACATGGAGCAGACTTCTGTGTGTATTGATGTACAGAAATGTGAAATTACAGACAACCTCAAGGAAGAGGACCTTAATTCAGAGTCTGTGTTTAAGTATGATTGTCGAGATGGAGAAATGACTGGAGTAGTCTCCCTACAGGACAGGCACCATTCTTTGCAGGAGCATCGTGTTAATGTCAAATCTGAATCATTAATGTCTGACACAGGGAAAGTATCACGGAATACACTGGAAGATCAGCCATCCCCTTCAAGTCCTTGTGGAGAAAGTAAGTCTAAAATGTGGCCAATGTTTCTAGCCTAATAGGTTGTCTTGTACTTTGTCTTAAATTTGACTGTTTTTTAATGCCCACCTTTATGGTGAAAAGTGAGACATGGTTTTAAAAGTCCTGAATTTAAAGATATGATATAAAATACTCAATTGGAAGTACATTGTGGGCAGTATGGGCTTTATTATGTTTTTAATCACCTTAAAAATCAATTTGCAAGTGAAGTGCAAAAGGGTCAAAATAGAGTGGCAGCAGAAGAGTTCCAGAAAGTGAAATGGTACAATGAAGACGGCGTGAAATCGTTCTGAAAGAAATGCTGGAACTTACATGCATGATGTGATGAAGCAAGTTATCTAGGATTCTGGTTTTTGACTGATTTTTGTTATGCATTTTGACTCTGACGATCGATAGGCTTGATTTCCCAGTTTTCACCCACATTGTGTTTTGATTTTGTTTCATCCCTGGTTCATCCTCTTTTTATTATTATTATTATTTATTTTTTTATTTTTTTATTCCTTACTGTTTTTGTTACTTTTGATCTCTCTGGCATCACTACATCACACTGGCATCGTCATTACTTGTTTAACTGGCTGGTTACCCACATCTTTTCTAGTGACTTTCTGCAATCTTGAGCATAGTTTGTGGTCCATCCTACTCTTCTTCTGTCCTACCTGGTGCCATTTAAGGTGAACACACAGGTTTCCTCGGTCACAATGCTTAAAAGTAGTTTGATGTAAAGGAGGAAATGCCAACACTTTTGAGTTGTAAATTGTTGGGTTGATTTTAAGACAATGAGCTCCTAGCTTGCTTATTATGCTCTGTTCTAATAGCTTGCACAGGAGATGAAAGATAAAAACTCAAAGGGCTGCAGGAGGCAAGGATGCTGAGTCAGGCTGAAGCACACCACACAGGAGAGCCCACCTTGAAACTCAACAGTTTTTGTTTCTCGTGTTTTCATATTCCTATGAAAACCATCCAAGTTCTGTTTTTCTTTTTTCATTTAGCTTTTCAAGTCATAAAACAGAGAACATTATTCATTCATTAATTGTAATGCATTTTTTTGTTTGAGGTTGATTTTTAGTGACACAAAAATATCTCACCTCTTGGTATGCAATTTTTGTTTTCTTATTAGTGCTGACATTTTGGTTGTATACTATTGCTAGCATTGTAACGACTGTGTTACACCCAGAAGTCATGAAGAACACCATCACTGTCACAATGGTATAAAGTCCCCGCACATTCAAGGTGTCAGGGATTCTCGATAAAATACAAAGGGATTGTTTGGTATTTCTTGTGATTTTGACTTTAGAGCTTTAGAATCTTAGTGTGCTTCTTAGATTTGGAGTTTTGTTTTGATGTAGTGGCCTTGGTTTTCTTCTAGACAGCTGTGATTTTTTGAGCGTGTCACTGGTATGTGTACATATAGTAATACTCCACCCAAAAATTATATGTTTTTATACATTAAGTATCCCATGTGTTTTATAGTGATGTTTGAGAAAAAAAATTCATCTGATGTTTTAATGCAGGATGGAGAGAAAACGTTTTATGATACAATGGCAAACAAAGGAAAATAGAAAAACAAGAAACTCCTGTTACTCCTGTTGTATAATGCTCATGTCAGCTGTCCAGTCATATTTTCAAGATGTTGATAATGCATGCTTGTTTGCTAAAATATTTTAAAATAGTTTCAGAAAAAATCAGTGAACATCATAAATGGCAAACTAAAGCCACATAGGACTGACTTTCTGAATCAAAGACAGGACTCTTGACCAGTGTCTAATGGGGATGGCTGGATCATCCATTCAAAAAGTCAATCCCATATGACTTGGGTTTCCTGTTTAAGATGTTAGCTGATTTTTCTGGAGGAATCTATTTAACAAAATATTTGCAGAAAACCATGAGTTTTGCATGTTTTGAATGTACAACTGGGTAACAGACACATGGCTTATGTGACTCAAGTAGCATATCAGTCTTTTCTCTCCATTCTGCTTGAAGACATGAGATTAAATATTTTTCAAGGCCATCACTATGAATTATATGAGGAAAGTAACATTAGAACAATCTACATGAAAACAGGCCATCTTATCCACTTAATTCTTCTGAAAAAAACATTCAGTCTCGTTTTGAAAGTCTCTAAAGTCCTACTGTCTACCATGCTACTGAGTAGTTTATTCCAAGTGTCTGTGGCTCTCTGTGTGAAGAAAACCTTCCTAATGTTAATGGGAAATTTACCCTCCCCGTATTCTTGATGAACTCCTTTTAAAATGCTATGTCCTCTTTGTAGCCTGGAGACCAAAACTACACGCAGTACTCCAGATGAGGCCTCACCAGGCTGTTATAAAGCTTGAGCAGAACCTCCTTGGACTGTACATCAGGGCAAGATATAACCTGCCATTCTGTTAGTCTTATTAATGGCTTCTGAACACTGTCTGAAAGTTGATCGGGTCAAGTCCACTACGCCCTAGCATTGACCCCTGTGTAACACCACTCTTAATACCAGCCTGTTCTGTTAAGGTTCCATGCACAATCTACACACAAGATCCTGAATACCTAATTCTTTTAGTTTGATGCCCAACCTCTCATGTGCCATCTTATCAAATCTTTCTGAAAGTCCAGATAAATAATATCATCTGCTCCACTTTGTTCTTAACCTTTTGTTTCCTCCTCGTAGAATTCCACCATGTTAGTAAAACACAACATCCCTCTTCTGAACCCATGCTGACTGTTCAGTAAAATTCCTGTAGTTGCCAAGTGTTGCTCAATCTTATCCTTAATAATTTCTTCCATTCATTTTCCTGTGATGCATGTTAAGCTTACTGGCCTATAGTTGCTTGCATCTGCCCTGTCACCCTTATTAAATAACGGGATGACGGGTCCTTCTGAATTTCCCCAGTGTGCAGTGAATTCCTGAAAATATAAAATATGCGTCAAGGATATATATATAATATATATGGTTGAAATAGTTTTACTGTCAAATAATGCAAAGAGTATGCGACACGTGTTTCGCCCTAATTCTGGGCTCATCAGGCGTACACACTCACTGCACCCCCCTCTCGGGGAATCGAACCTTGGACGTCAGCGCTAGAGGCAAAGCCTCTAACGTTGCACCATGGCGTGTGATTCGTTCATTTGACAGCATGTAGATCGGGGTAATTACATTCATGGCATTCATCGTCTGAATCACAGTCTGATTTAGGGCGAAACACGTGTCGCGTACTCTTAGCATTATTTGACAGTAAAACTATTTCAATCATTCTATGATCTGCTTCTCGTAACTGAAAGAGGACACCGTGGCGGATGTTAGCCGACTTGCTGACCAACCACAAGCGTTACCTGGTAGGTAACCACCCGTACAATCAGATTGTGATTCAGACTTCGAATGCCATATATATATATATATATATATATATATATATATATATATATATATATATATATATATATCTATACTAATAAAAGGCAAAGCCCTCACTGACTCACTCACTGACTGACTGACTGACTGACTGACTGACTCATCACTAATTGTCCAACTTCCCGTGTAGGTGGAAGGCTGAAATTTGGCAGGCTAATTCCTTACAGCTTACTTACAAAAGTTAGGCAGGTTTCATTTCGAAATTCTACGCGTAATGGTCATAACTGGAACCTCTTTTTTGTCCATATACTGTAATGGAAGAGGCGGAGTCACGTATCGCGTCATCACGCCTCCTACGTAATCACGTGAACTGAAAACAAGGAAGAGCCCCAAAGAGCGATGAAGAAAACATTCATTACACAATTGAGAAGGCACAAGAGAGCGGCTTACGTGAACTGACTGAATGCAGCACGAGTGATCACTTCGATACTGCGGAAACAAAGCACAGTGTAAAACGTAAGTTTAAATTAAGTAT
Organism: Erpetoichthys calabaricus; assembly: GCF_900747795.2. NCBI lineage: Eukaryota > Metazoa > Chordata > Cladistia > Polypteriformes > Polypteridae > Erpetoichthys > Erpetoichthys calabaricus. Next base: position 327,676,469 of record NC_041394.2, read on the forward strand.
ATAGAAACGCTACCGCTGCCGTTTGCAATACCATATTCGCGAGATACAAGTTTAATGAGAAACGCTCCCGCTGCCATTTGCAATACCATATTCGTGAGATACAAGTTTAATGAGAAGACACGAGGTATAAACAAGACTTTCGATGACTTTGTAACGGATTAAAAATTGCTGTAGCGAGAAACTTTTAAGTGCCGGGTCTTAGCTAACAGCACGTAGAACACAGCACATCGGAAACAAAGCACTGTGTAAACCTAAAGTTTAAATTAAGTTCATAGACCTACAAAAGGTTGCCATTGATTTGAGGCATGATTGCTTTTCTCCTGTACAACTATACGTTGCATTCTCAAGAGTGTGCTTGCACGGCTTGGTCATATTACAACCGGAGTGCTGAACTGACAACATGGTATACAAAGAGAACTATAACAATCGTAATAAATGAACAAAAAAACAGCGGACAACCCGTAGATTAAATAAAAAGGCTGCTTCCGTTGACGAAGCAAGGAAAAATTAAGACCTTATATGGCGTTCGTTTATAAAACAGCAGAGAGAGTGTGTGAAAGCAGCTTCACAAAAAACAAATTGTTATTGGTATATTTTCCCTCAATTTAAAAAGGTTTTCTTTTCTTCCTAATAAAAATTTAAAAGCAGTACTTCGCCGGTGCAAAGCACGGGGATTTGAGCGACTGACGCATACAGACATATTCATGAGTGCAGGTGAGTGTGTATGCCTGATGAGCCAAGAATTACGGCGAAACACGTGTCGCGTACTGTTTGCATTATTTGACAGTGAACTATTTTCAACCATTCTATGATCTGCTTCTCACAACTGAAGGCACCGTGGCTGATGTTAGCTGACTTGCTGGCCAACCATAAGCGTTACCTGGTAGGTAACCACCCATACAATCAGATTGTGAATCAGACTACAAATGCCGTGAATGTAATTACCCCGATCTACATGCTGTCAAATAAATGAACCACATGCCGTGGCGCAATTTTAGGGGCTTCGCCTCTAGCGCTGACGTCCGAGGTTCGATTCCCGTAAGGGAGTGCAGTGAGTGGGTGGTTACCTACCAGGTAACGCAAGTCAGCTCGAAGTGATCACTCGTGTGAAGGCAGCTTCACAAAAAAACATCCTTAACAAATTGTTATTGGTATATTTTCCCTGAATTTAAAAAGGTTTTCTTTTCTTCTTAATAAAAATTTAAAAGCAGTACTTCGCCGGTGCGAAGCGCGGGGATTTGAGCGACTGACGCATACAGACATATTCATGAGTGCAGGTACTTCGAAAATAAAGCACCCTGTGAACCTAAAGTTTAAATTAACTTCATAGACCTACAAAAGGTTGCCATTAATTTGAGGCAAGATTGCTTTTCTCCTGTACAACTATACGTTGCATTCTTAACAGTAAGCTTGCATAGCTTGGTCATATTACAACCGGAGTGCTGAATTGACAACGTGGTATACAAACAGAACTATAACAATCGTAAAAAAAGAAAAAAAAAAGCTAAGAACCCGTGGATTAAATAAAAAGGCTCCTTCCTTGGTGAAGCAAGGAAAAAGGAAGACCTTATATGGCGTTCGTTTATAAAACAGCGGAAAAGCTGTGTTAAGGCTGCTTCACAAAAAAACAGATCCTTAACAAATTGTTATTGGTATATTTTCCCTCAATTTAAAAAGGTTTTCTTTTTTTCTTAATAAAAATTTAAAAGCAGTACTTCGCGGGGATTTAGATATATATATATAGATAGATATAGATATAGATATATAGATAGATATAGATATATATATGTATGTATGTATGTATGTATGTATGTATGTCTATATATATATATATATATATATATATATATATATATATATATAATATGTAGATTTGTAAATATATGTATATGTATGTGTATATGTATGTGTGTGTGTGTGTATATATATATATATATATATATATATATATATATATATATATATATGTTGATATGTGGATGTGTATATGTATGTATATGTATATATATATATATATATATATATATATATATATATATATATATATATATATATATATATGTATATGTGTGTATATGTAGATATGTATATATGTTTATGATTATATATATGTTTACATACCCTCTTTAACACACTACTTCTCCGCTGCGAAGCGTGGGTATTTTGCTAGTATATATATACATGCTAGCCTCCTTGAGAACTCGAAGGTAAATATTATCTGGTCCTTGTGATTTGTTTGATTTCAGCCTATTTAATCTGAGCAGCACTTCTCCCTCCACAATTTCTAAATCCCTCAGAACCTCCTTTGTAGTCCCATATGCCGCTGGAAGGTTATCCACTTCCTCACTTTGTGAAGTTTAGAGCATCCACTAATTCACTGTCTGCATTTTTTTAATTCTTCTTTACTATTCCTGATGCAATTCACCTCCTCCTTGACTTTTCTTTAACAGCTGAAATACTGAAAGAATCTTTCTTTCCTTCCTAAAAATGTGTACCCCTCTATGTTCTTCTCGTCCCCGTTTTTGTTATTTAGCCAGGTTTCTGTTATTGCTATAGTATCATAATTATGCTCCTCTATATACAATTCCAACTCACTTTTTTATTTTTGATACTTCTAGCATTTCTGTAAGCTATTTTTAATGTTACTTGTTTTTCTTTTACATTTATACTGTGGGTTACAATTTACATTACTATGCAATTTTATTTTTATTGTTCCTCCATGTACAGTTCTAAACCTGGCCTGTCCTAAACTCCTTTCCCCCTCATTGCCCAATTTATACAATCTCGGCTTACCTACTCATACACCTCCCCAACACATTGATACCCCTCTGGTTCGGATATAATCCAATATGTAACGTATCATTTTTGGGTGGAGTATTCCTTTAATAAGCTTTGCACTTCTATAAATAGGCTGCTTATGTATGGTATAGATTTTTTATTATTATTGTTTTTAGTATGTCACAGAGCTTGCTTTTCCTTTTTGTTATGCATTGCTTGCCATTGTTGTCATTCTTGCACTGTGAGAAAGCATTTCCTGGGCTGTGCCGAGAGAAGAGCCAAGACAGTTGTTTGTTTTGCTAAGACCTGCAGAAAAAGGAGGGCAAAACTCCTAGTATGACGCTGATGATTGCTGTAAATCTATTGGCCTTGAATTTGAAGAAGACGAATGATCTCAAATATGCGGGTGTTACAGCAGCTGTATATAAAAGTGTAGAAGCAACACAGTGAAATCCGTGACTTCAAATGTGAGAGTGATGAATTCAAGGCAAAAAGGAAGTGTCTAAATATATAATGTTTTGAAAATGCACATGGTTGTGCAGAGTAATAGGAAAATAATTCTGCTGCATTAGCAGTCAGTATGGTACAAACTGAAAGACAAAAGCAAGGTAAAACGCACATTTTCTGATTTTAAAGACAGAGTTTCCTTAAAAACACAAACCTGTGACTTGTTAAATTGTATAGTGTAGCATTCGACTCGGACAACAATGATACTGCAGATTGGTAGGGAGATGGAAACGCAGACACAACGCACAACCAGGAAAAAGCTATTGACAGGCTAATCAAAGGGCCAGTTGGGCAGACAAAGGTGGGTTACATTCACAGTCTGATTTCCCTCAGGTAGTGCTGGTTAAAGTTGACAGGCAATGGCAGCGGAAGAGCCCCGAGGGGCTGCTGCACTGGATGATGCCCCTGTTTTATGTGGACATTGACTTGATACAGTTAACAGAACATAATACAAAGAGCCTTAACTCTTGAACTATAAATCTGGTGAAGAGAAATGTCCATTGTAGAATGCTTTGTTTCTGCTATCTGATATTATCTAATTCACATGGTCTAGGTGAGGCATGTATCCAACAGGGGGCGCTAGCTCCCTTTTTAGAATGAGTTCTTTTATATTTGCAGCGTGTTACATAACCCAAATCTATATAGACATATAAAGGCAATACCCCTCCCTTAGTGACACAGCAGTAAGAAATAACATGGGAGAAATAACTTTGCTTTCATTAGTGACGGCTTATGCTGCATAACAGACAAAGGAAGCCATGACAAGAACCCAGTTGGGGAGTGGGGACCCGATGTATAGAGTCTGCTATTTTCATTGCAGCATTGGAAGGATTTTCAGGATCAGATGACGTTATCTCCCATCCGTCTGTCAGCTTCAAAGGTGTACCGGGCAATGTTCCAAGGCTTTATACTCTTTCTTCATCTGCAGGCCCCCACTTAGGTGAATCATGTCATTCCAAACAAGTCAAAAGAGGATACAGTTTCATGCTGAGTTTGACACACAGAAATAGTATATGATGGTCATCAGTCTGACTGCCCATTTCCCAGTTCTCCTTAACTTCTCTTGTCTTAAAATGCTTGCCTAGCAGTTCTTATATGGTGAACTAAATCTGGCTTTATGTCCACTGTACATGTGAGTAGAAAGAAGAGTAGATTTATAAAAATTTTTTGTACAGAGCACAGTGACATATTAAACATTTACACTTATTATAAGGCAAACTGACTCCACACAAGCTATCGAGTAGTTCCGTGATCAGGGGATACAGGCATCTATGTATTCTGTAAACCAAACTGGCCGTTTACATTGCCTGACAACAAAAGATTCACGGCTTATAGTAGTGCATTTATGTCTCTGCTAGCAGGGACATGAGTGACACTTTCTGGGATGTAGCAGCACTGCTAGGTCAGCAGGATGACTTTGGAGTAATGCCAGCTGGGAATAAATCAGTTCAAGCAAGTAAGAGAGTGAAAGTACAAGTTGACTAGAGAACACTGTGTTTAAACAGTAGCTTGGGGGGCTTAGGAAACAACAAATAGATGACATTCCTATTTAATTACAAAAGGCAAAAGATAGAACGTAGTTACCCACATATTTTAGCAAAACTGTAATGATAACTGTGACTGGCTGCCTAGCTTACTACCTATACCTTGGTGTGGCCACAGTTTTAACATCAGTAGAAACATAAAACCGAGGAAGAACATTTATAGCATGCATAATAAACGTGTCATCGTATTTGGTTACCTTGTAATCCACAACAGTGACTGCTTCTGGAGTGCAGGCTGTGGAAGGAGATCTCCAAGGAAGACTGGAGTAGTTCAATCAATCAGTCTTTATTCAGTCACAGATGAGTAGATGGATTCATGCATTGCAAAGTTCCCCTTTTTCGATCGGCTTTTAATATCTTCCCTCTTCCCCTTACTTATCAATAAGCATAATATGTTTATCTAAGCATTTCATCTTACATTGTGCAAATTGGCTAACTGTTCCTGCTTTGTGTATGTGTCGAATGGGGCCCTAAAGAAGGAAAGGTCATCTCTTATGTGTCTAATGGACGAATTCCTAAAAAGAAAATTGTGCTAGGTCAGCTTACTGCACCCTGTCTTATGACAGATGCCTGTATGCCATTATAGTAACACAGCTTGGTCAGTTTTTAACCCTTAGCAGCTTTCAAGCAGTTAATTTTTTTTCACAAGGCAATCCTCTTTCAAACAAAACATAATCATTATACAATAGACAATGAAATAATATAGCATTACATGCATTTTTTAGCTCACTAACCACACATTAACTTATGCTGTTGTGACTGGAAAAGTCATTTTTGGTCAATGTGGAATTTCTGCAATGCTTTACATGAAATGCTGCTTGTTTAGATGAATAAAACAGAATATTCTCCAAAATCCTCTGTTAATTAATGCACGAAGTTGACAGGATGGATTTGAGATCCAAAAAGCCGGGCTCCACACTAACCTGAGTAACATGAGTGAGGAGGGACACTCTTTGCCAAATCGTAATGCACTGAGTATGGCATTGTATGCTACTGCATTCCTCCAGCTTGCAATGTGACTTGTTGATTACATAAGTCGTAGCTAAAAAATATTTCTGTATGGATTTAGCTGCCGCCTACCTATTTTTGAAAATCATTTGGGTGATGTTGTGAGAGTATCAGTTGCTTGAAGTAAATAATTGTTGTTGTTCTAGAAGGGAAAAAAGTGGGATTGTGAGAGTTGATCTTTACTGATTAAATATGATTTTCACTGTTTGATTATATATTGATGGGCAGTAGGCAGTTTATAGTAGGGAGCAGGTCGAGGTGGAGATGTGCTCTAGAGAGGAGAGGAATGAAGGTCAGTAGGAACAAGACAGAATACATGTGTGTATTTGAGAGGGAGGTCAGTGGAATGGTGAGGATAAAGGGAGTAGAGTTGGCGAAGGTGGATGAGTTTTAATACTTGGGATCAACAGTAAAGAACAATGGGGATTGTGGAAGAGAGGTGAAAAAGAGAGTTCAGGCAGAGTGGAATGGGAGGAGAAGAGTGTCAGGAGTGATTTGTGACAGACGGATATCAGCAAGAGTGAAAGGGAAGGTCTACAGGACAGTAGTGAGACCGGCTATGTTATATGGGTTGGAGACGGTGGCACTGACCAAAAAGCAGGAGACAGAGCTGGAGGTAGCAGAGTTAAAGATGCTAAGATTTGCATTGGGTGTGACGAGGATGGACAGGATTAGAAATGATAGAGGGTCAGCTCAAGTTGGACGGTTGGGAGACAAACAACAACATTTATTTATATAGCACATTTTCATACAAAAAGTAGCTCAAAGTGCTTTACATAATGAAGAAAAGAAAAATAAAAGACAAAATAAGACATTAAAATAAGACAACATTAGTTAACATAGAAAAAGAGTAAGGTCCGATGGCCAGGGTGGACAGAAAAAACAAAAAAAAACTCCAGAAGGCTGAAGAAAAAAATAAAATCTGTAGGGGTTACAGGCCACACGACCTTCCAGTCCCCTCTGGGCATTCTAGCTAACATAAATGAAATAGTCCTATTTGTAGTTAGGGTTCTCATGGAGTCACTTGATACTGATAGTCATACAGACTTCTGGCTTTTAATCCATCCATCATTGTTGGAACATCATGGTGCTTTGAGTAGATGGTGGTGGCACAAGCCACCACCAAAAGGACACCGGAAAAGGAAACATAAGATAGAGTAGGGGTTAGTACAGATTTTACTAACGAATAGTTATTATAATGAATTGGATATACAGAGTCAGAGAGACGAGATTGCATTGGTTTGGACATGTGCAGAGGAGAGATGCTGGGTATATTGGGAGAAGGATGCTAAGGATAGAGCTGTCAGGGAAGAGGAAAAGAGGAAGATCTAAGCAAAGGTTTATGGATGTGGTAAAAGAGGACATGCAGGTGATGGGTATAACAGAACAAGATGCAGAGGACAGAAAGATATGGAAGAAGATGATCCACTGTGGCAACCCCTAATGGGAGCAGCCGAAAGAAGATTATAGTGAAGGACATCTGTCCATCTTTGTAACTGTTAGGTTTTGCCTTTAGCACTCTTAGAAAGCATTTAAACTAAAACCTCTTGATCTGTGACCCAGTCCTGTTGCTAATTTAGCACAAGGTTAAGTACTGATAAGAGAACCAGTATAATCTTGTGTAGGACAATCCTGACTCCAAAGATCCTGTTTATCAGTAACCAGCAAGTACATAAGAAATTAAACTAATCTTGCACATCTGTAATTGACAAGTACATTTAAGAAATGTTCCAGGTAACATTTCTAATTCCCTAGGACAGGGGTGGCGAACTCCAGGCCTCGAGTGCTGCAGTGGCTGCAGATTTTCATTCTTACCATCTTCTTAATTAGTGACCAATTTTTGCTGCTGATTACTTCATTTAATTAACTTGACTCAGGCCCCATAGTTGTTTCTTTTTCTTTAATTAGCAGCCAAACAATAATGAGACACAAAACAAGCCACCACATGACCAGCTCCCCTGTGCCCATTACACAATATCTGAAATTAAAGAGAGGCGATGGTCTCGGTAAGGTTGATCTCTCAGGTCACTAAAACATTTTGACTGTGCTCTTAGAAAGAACAGAAAAACAACAGTTTTCGAAATGTGTGCTGTGGGAGAATGAGGGCAGCAACAAGCCATGGAATTAAATAATGGGTTTAATTAACGGCAAGAATTGGCTTCCCATTACGAAAGTGATTGGAATGAAATTGGTTGGAGTTTGAAGCCCCAGTTTAGCTGGTTATCTGTTAACTCGTTTCACATCTCATTTCTGCTTGGCTGTCATTTAATGAAGAAAGGAATCAATTCAGAGGGCTGAACGCTTCTAACAGGGCTATTAAAGTGATGGGGAAAAAGTTAATAAGCAGTGAAAACTGGTCACTGATTAGGAAAAGGGTTAGAATGAAAATCTGTAGCCACTGCGGCACTCCAGGCCTGGAATTCGCCACCCCTGCCCTAGGACAATTCCCTCCATTCAGAGGTACTGTGTATTGTTGGGGTTGTAATTATTGGGAATTTTTTTAACTTTATTTTTGGTGGGTGACCTGTTGAGGGGGATGAACAGTGTACAGGGAGTGAATGGGTTGCCTTTTCATTTGGGAGGCACAGTGTAATGTGCAGATCAGTGAAAGAAATTGTGAGGGGACGAGGGATAATGGACATCTTCAGAAATTCCTGCACCTGAAAAAGTATTATTTGTCTCAAAACTGGGGAGACTGTGAAGGAATTATTGTGAATGGGCATTATCATACCTATCGTTAGTCCCTTCAAGTCACCAGTGTGGTCAGTTTAGAAAACTAGATAGGGCTTGGAAAATAACTGTCGATTATAGAGGACATGCTTCTAAAGCTCCACCGCTAGCTGCCTCATTTGGGACACTGACACTGTTAAAGTATTCATTTAAGAGAGCTGGGGTGTTCCTCCAGAACAATGTAATATATGTGACAGTTATGGAAGAACCTTTCCATTAACGCTAGAATTACCAGAGCCTACGAAAAAACTCGTAGATCCGGCCCACCTTAAATCGCTTCTTAAAACTGTTCTCACCTCTCCGCCAGCGTCTTTTGTCATCTAAATGTACTGATAAAGACATGCTGCCAGCAGCCGGCTATTCCATCCCCCCAACGACTTAGAACGTAAACGAGCTTTTCCCAGCTCATGCCTTGATTGATTATCTGGGAGTGAAGTGGAGTTTTAGAGTAGAAATAATAGATTGTTATTTGGAACACACGCATTTCATATGTGTTGCATTTCTACAGTAATCTGTGTAAACACATTGTTAAAACAGAAACTTTTACAATATTCTAGTAGCAAATGACAAAATGTAGGCATAAACTATATAATGTATGAAGCCTGAAGTCCAAATATCAAAGAAACACTTTCACAAAAGGTACAAAAAAAAAGCCACCGCCAAAAAAAGCCGCCTTAGTGTGCGACATTGATACACATTAGTTATCACTGCTTCCGTGGCGCAACAGTATCAGTCGCTGGCTGAGAGTCCGAAGGTCATGAGTTCGATCCTGGACAACTCCATTTTGTGAAGTGTTCTTATTTTCACTATTTTAGAATAAAAAGATACATTTGATTTCAGTCTGTAACATCCAGTGTAATTTATGATATTTGTAAAGGTTAGCTTTATTTTTTTTTAAATTCACTTTTCATTGTCTCAGTCGCGTTCAAGATCCTTCCCTACCGCCCCCCACCTGACACTGCTGTTTTTACATAAAGACGCGCTATCGTTCTGCAGTGTATCACGATACATACGACCGCCTGTTTTTTTCCCCCAATATTGCCAGTCCCCACGTGTTGCTGTATGCTGTTTCTTTTGTACTCCAGGACATGCAGAGGAAAGCATAGTAAGGAGCAGTAACTTCAGCGCTATATGCAATCATCAGACACTCCCCATCTGATGCTGTTTTCACATAAAGATGCGCAAAAGCTCTGCAGTGTACTTGTGACTGCATTGTCGTACCAATGCTTGCGAACTGAAGTGTCTGCATGCACTTTTCGTGGCATTACATGCGTATTTTTTGAGCATGCCCATGTAGCTCAAACACAGGAACATATGTTGATGTAAAAGTATAACAAAACAAGTGCACTTTTATTCAAGACTATAACCGAAGAAAAAAGAAAGCAAGTTACAGTAGGCGGTTGATATGACAGCTTGCGTGGTGCAATGCTAAGAAGTGCTGATTTCCATTCTGTGCTATATAACTATTAACATTTGAATCTGATGATTGCATATAGTGCTGTCTTATTCAGTGTGCGCAAGAACATGCAGGTGGCCAGTTGCTGAGTACTACAACGCACATTTTAAAAAAAGAAAGAGACAAATATATGTGATGTTTTGAAGAAATCATTTATGACGCGAATAGTACCAATCAGAAAACATCGTCGAAGTAATGCAATATTATTTGAAAACGAACAGCGTCAGATCGGGTGTGAAGTTATACTGGCTCTGTTTGAGTCAGATCAATTTCCTCAAACGGACATTAAATTTATAAATTGGTATGCACTATAAATCGTTAACTTTAAAATGTCAATCGCGGTTATTTCTGTTGATTAATTCATGCTTTTTACTTAGAGTCAGAACAGGATCTTTTTCAGCTTATTCAGCTTCTGATCTGACTCAAACAGCGCCAGTATAACTTCAAATCCGATCTGACGCTGTTCATTTTCAAATAATATTGCATTACTTCGACGATGTTTTCTGATTGGTACTACTCGCGTCATAAAATGATTTCTTCAAAATGTCACATATATTTGTCTCTTTCTTTTTTTAAAATGTGCATTGTAGCACTCAGCAACTGGCCACCTGCATGTTCTTGTGCACACTGAATAAGACAGCGCTATATGCAATCATCAGATTCAAATGTTAACAGTTATATAGCATGGAATGGAAATCGGCAGTTCTTAGCATTCCACCACGCAAGCTGTCATATCAACTGCCTACTGTAACTTGCTTTCTGTTTTCTTCGGTTATAGTCTTGAATAAAAGTGCACTTGTTTTGTTATACTTTTACATCAACATATGTTCCTGTGTTTGAGCTACATGGGCATACTCAAAAAATACACGTGTAATGCCACGAAAAGTGCATGCAGACACTTCAGTTCGCAAGCATTGGTACGACAATGCAGCCACAAGTACACTGCAGAGCTTTAGCGCGTCTTTATGTGAAAACAGCAGTGTCAGATTGGGAGTGTCTGATGATTGCATATAGCGCTGAAGTTACTGCTCTTTACTATGCTTTCCTCTGCATGTCCTGGAGTACAAAAGAAACAGCATACAGCAACACGTGGGGACTGGCAATATTGGGGGAAAAAAACATGCGGTCGTATGTATCGTGATACACTGCAGAACTATAGCGCGTCTTTATGTGAAAACAGCAGTGTCAGGTGGGGGCGGTAGGGATGGATCCTGAACGCGACTGAGACAATGAAAAGTGAATTTAAAAAAAAAATAAAGCTAACCTTTACAAATATCATAAATTACACCGGCTGTTACAGACTGAAATCAAATGTATCTTTTTATTCTAAAATAGTGAAAATAAGAACACTTCTCAAAAGGGAGTTGTGCAGGATCGAACTCATGACCTTTTGATTCCCAGTCAGCGACTGATACTGTTGCGCCACGGAAGCAGAGATAACTAATGCATGTCAATGTCACACACTAAGGCGGCTTTTTTTTTTTTTTTTGTACCTTTTGTGAAAGTGTTTCTTTGATATTTGGACTTCAGGCTTCATACATTATATAGTTTATGCCTACATTTTGTCATTTGCTACTAGAATATATAAAACGTTTCTGTTTTAACAATGCGTTTACACAGATTGCTGTAGAAATGCAACACATATGAAATGCATGTGTTCCAAATAACAATCTATTATTTCTACTCTAAAATTCCACTTCACTCCCAGATAATTAATCAAGGCATGAGCTGGGAAAAGCTCGTTTACGTTCTAAGTCGTTGGGGGGATGGAATAGCCGGTTGCTGGCAGCATGTCTTTATCAGTACATTTAGATGACAAAAGACGCTGGTGGAGAGGTGAGAACGGTTTTAAGAAGCAATTTAAGGTGGGCCAGATCTACGAGTTTTTTCATAGGCTCTGGTAATTCTAGTGTTAACAACTTTGGAAAATGTATATGGAGAACTGATGCTAGTGTTCCATATTTTCCTTTAAGATTTTCTTTTGAAATGGAGTTACCAAACAAAAAGCTATATTAGGGCATGCAAAAAAAAAATCAGAACATGGTACAGACAAAGAATGAGAATGAAACCTTTAAAATAGAAAATTACATTCTGTTGACAAAATAAGAGACTCTGTACATCACTAGTATGCATGGTAAATGTGGCCTTGCATCCAGTTGTACCATAGACCATAGTTACGAATACTTCCATTATTTTTGAATGTTTATTTTTATGTGTTAAGAGACTTACTATAGCGTTAAAGCAACAATATACTCCACGTCTTTGTAGATGTGCTTTAATAATGGTCTGTGAAATTCTACAAACACCTTTAGTGCCAAAGAGTATAATGTAGGCCGCTGTGAAAATGAATAATGTTCAGTGCATCACAATGGTGTGTGTATTTAATAAGCTTTGCACTCCTATAACTATCCTGTTCATATATTATACAGTCATTTAGAAACAAAAAGTACACCCTCTTTCAATTCTAAAGTTCTACATATCAGGACATAATAAAAAACCATCAGGTTCTTAACAGGTCTTCAAATGAGGTAAATACAACCTCAGATGAACAACACCACATGACATATTACGCCGTGTCTGCGTTTACCCAAAATTACCAAAGTTCTGCAGCTCCACCTTGTAAATGGGATTCAGCAAAGGCCTGACTCATTGAAATGATTCCACAGACAAAATATCTCAATTTTAAAAGTAAAACAGTTCACACAGTAAAGAGAAAATTGAAATAGCAAAAAATTTGAAAAGTTTTTGTTTAACAGAATTTCTTTTCAAAGCTTAAATCTTGTTTCATTTCTAATCATTACAAATGACTTATAAACGTTTCTGAATCCTTTAAGAATGATCAGAAAACTGTATGCCTATCTCATTTCTGAGTTGAAAATGGGTCTTTCAAGTCCCTGATTACTAGTCAAGTCAAGTTGGGGAGCATGCACTGGTACAGTGTGTTGCCATACCCACTACACAACAAAACAACTCGGGATCCCGGTTTGCAACCCCCCCAGGCAGACATGTGGTCCAGTCCCACCCTCCGGAAATTAACCTCTATCTGCTGCAGCCAGGTGTTACGTGGGTGACCCCATGGCCTGGTCCAGCCACTTGGGTCCCCAACAATGAGGATCTTACGAGCTGGATCACCCTTGAGGAAACGTGCCACATGGCCATAGTGCCGTAGCTGACGCTCCCTCACAATGCAGGTAATGTGCCTCATTCGGGACTCCATGAGCAACACAAAGTCAATCCAGCGGGACCCAAGGATTTTCCGGAAAGGCATAGTACCAAAGGAGTCCAATCTTCGTCTCAGGTCACTGGATAGCGTCCATGTCTCGCAACCATATAGCAAGACAGGAACCACCAGGACTCTAAAGACTTAGACCTTCGTCCTTCTGCATAGATATCAGGAGTGCCACACACCCCTTTCCAGCGACCTCATGACCCCCCCATGCTCTCCCAATCCGTCTACTGACTTCATAGGAAGAGTCACCAGAGACATGAATGTTACTGCCAAGGTAAGTAAACCTCTGGACAAGGTCGACACTCCCTCCACGGACAAACACACTGCTGATGGCTGTACCCAAGAGGTCATTAAAGGCCTGGATCTTGGTTTTTATCAGGACACTCACAAGCCAAGACACTCCGACTCCTCACTCAGTTTCTCGAGCGCCCTGATCAGAGCCTCCATTGACTCCGTGAAGATCACAGCATTATCAAGCAAGGTCAAGATCCGTGAATCTTTCTTCACCAACAGATGCCCCACAGCCGCTGGACCCCACAACCTTGCCCAACACCCAGTCCATACAAGCACTGAACAGAGTAGGAGCAGAACACACCCCTGACAAACCCCAGAATCAACTGGGAAAAGCACTCTGCACACAGCACTCACAGTATCAGTGTACAGGCCGGTCATGATGTCCAGCAACTTCGAGGGCAACCCGCAAACCCTCAGGATGTCCCACAGGGCAGCTTGATCAACTGAGTCGTACGCTTTGCGAAAATCGACATTAGAGAGTCAGCTCAGGTTGGACAGTTGGGAGACAAAGACAGAGATTACTGTTTACTGGGACCTGTTCTAAACATCAGCTGACTCAATTATCACACTGTATCTCAGTTACAGCAAGAAAGTTCCATCTCATATTAACTTACAGGGAGTAAAAGGCTATACCATTGTCGTCTTCTTTTTTTAGCTGCTCCCGTTAGGAGTCGCCACAGTGGATCATCTCCTTCAATATCTTTCTGTCCTCTTCCTCTGTATACTCTCCTGTATTTCCTCATTCCACTGCCAGGTTTCCTTTTCCTCCTTCCCCTGTCCAGTTGTCATGCCAAGCACCCTTCTTGCTGTCACCCTTACTACATCTGCTGTAGTTTCCCAACTGTCTGGTAACTCTTCACTACCACCCAGTGCCTGTCTCACCTTCCCCCTTAACTCAATCTTGCAGTCTTCCTTTTTCATCTTCCACCATTTGATCCTTGGCTCTGCCCTCACTCTCTTCCTCTTCTTGATCTCACCATCCTATGCTGCTTAACTACACTTTCCCCTGCCACCACTTTGCAGTCTTCAATCTCCTTTAGATTGACTCTTCTGCATAGGATGTAATCTACCTGTGTGCATCTTTCTCCACTCTTGTATGTAACCTTATGTTCCTCCCTCTTCTTGAAATACATATTCACCACAGCCATGTCCATCCTTTTGGCAAAATCCACTATCTTCTGACCTTCTTCATTCCTCTCCATGATGCCATATCTACCCATCACCTCCTGGTCTCCCCTGTTCCCTTCACCAACATGCCCATTGAAATCCACTCCAATCACCACTTTTTGTCCCTTGGGTACACTGTTCATCACTTCATCCAACTCACTCCAAAAATCTTCTTTCTTATCCATTGCACACCCAACTTGCGGTGCATGTCCACTTAGAACATTCATCATCACACCTCCAATTTCCAGCTTCATAATCATTACTCTGTCTGACACTCTTTTCACCTCCAAAACACTCTTGACATACTGTTCTTTCAGATTAACTCCTACTCCATTTCTCCTCCCATCCACACCATGATAGAACAATTTGAATCCACCTCTGATCCACCTGGCCTTACTCCCCTTCCATTTAGTCTCTTGCACGCACAATGTATCAACCTTCCTTCTCTCCATCATATCTACTAACTCTCTCCCCTTACCAGTCATACTACCAACATTCAAAGTTCCTATCCTCAGTTCCACTCTCTTTATCTTCCTCCTCTCCTTCTGCCTTCAGACACGTCTCCCCCCTCTTCTTCTCCTTCTTCTTCTTCGGCCAACAGTAGAAAAATTTTACACCGGATGACCTTCCTGATGTAGCCCTCCCCATTTATCCGGGCTTGGGACCGGCACAAAGAAACACACTGGTTTGTGAATCCCCATGTGGCTGGTTTCTATACCATTGTCTATGACTAAGCAAATATAATATGAATTTAATTTAAAGCATTACTTTCTAAGATTGGCTCTTACAATGTCATTATTTAATAAAAACTAAATGCAAATGCAGAAGCAGTGTGTGAAAAAGTGAAGTCCACCTTTACTGCTTCCATAGGAATTAAGAGGGTAAGTAGCATCCTGGTGCTGCTAGTCAAATGCCCCCCTGATTAACTGATCATCAGCAAGTGTGACCATCTCAGTAAAAGCAGACGTTTTGTCAATTTGCTGCTCTGGAGCATTCAGCTGTGTGTTAACACACCACCAAGGAGGAAATCAGTAATGACCTTAGGCAGCAACAAATTCTTCTCTGTCAGTCTGGGAAGGGTTATAAGGCCATTTCCGAACAATTTGAAGTCCATCATTCTACAATGAAAAAGATTATTCTTGTGAAAAGTGAAAAACAGTCTTCCCAGTAGTGGACATCCCAGCAAATTCAGCCCAAGATCAAACTGTGCAATGCTCAGAGCTCCATCTCCATCTCAGAGCTCAGAGCTGTGCAATGCCAAGAGCTCCATCTCAGGCTCTACAGGCCTCATTTAGCATGTTAAATATTAAATTCATGACGGTACAATTTGAAAAAGACTGAACAAGTATGGCTTGTTTTGAAGGGTTGCCAGGAGAAAGCCTTTTCTCTATAAAAAGAGCATGGCTGCATGGCTTTGGTTTGAAAAGTTACATTTGAGCCAACTATAAGACTTGTGGCACAAAGTCCTTTGGACAGACAAGACCAAAGTCTAGTTGTTTGGCCATAATACACAGCAGCACATTTAGTGAAAACCAAACCCAGCATATCAGCATAAACACCTCACACCAGCTGTCAAGCAGGGTGGTAGAGGGCTGATAATTTGGGCTTGGTTTCTAGCCACAGTACCTGGGCACCTTACAGTCATTGAGTCGACCATAAACTCCTCTGTATACAATAGTATTCTAGATTTAAATGTAAGCCATCTGTCCAACAACTAAAGCTTTGTCAAAATGGGGTCATGTAACAATGACAATGATCTCAAACACACCAGCAAATCTACAACAGAATGGCTGAAAAAAAGAAAAGAATCAAGGTCCAGTCAAAGTCTGGACCTCCACCTGATTGAAATGCTGTGGTGGGACCTTAAGAGAGCTGTGCATAAATGAATGGGCTGAAGTAACGTTGTAAAGAAGAGGTGGGCCAAAATTCTTCCACAACAATGTGAGATACTGATAACGACAAACAGAAAATGATTACTTCAAGTTATTGCTGCTAAAGCTGCTTCTACAAGCTTTTTATTCATGGGGTGTACTTAGTTTTTCAAACATGGCTTCTCCGTTTTGTCTTCATTTGTGTTAAATAAATAATGACACGGTGGAATCTGATGTGTGTTGTTTTACAGCTGAGGTTAGATTTAAATAACTTTAGAACCTGGTAAAGACCAGATGTGTTCTTTTACGTCCTGATGCATAAAACCATAGAACTGTAAGAGGTTGTACTTTCTTTCTTTTTCATGTGACTATTTATTTTGATCATAACTGTTCTTAACACTGTGTTACAATGTTCACTTTCCTTTTCTGTTATGCATTGCTTGCCTTTGACATATCTTCTCCTGGTCCATCATTTTCTATTCTTGTTGTATTTGCAACGCTGGCAGAACAAATTTAGCTTATTAGGCCTGGAGATGCTATTTGTACAAGGCACAATTTCTGTTTTGTTTGTTGTTTATGCACAGTCTTTAAATTTCACACACAAATTTCTACTCTTCTAAAATCAGGTTTTTGCCATATAATTTTTGCCTTGTCCACCTATGGGGCAGCAAAGGGAAGATAACTGTCAGAGTGAGTTGCATGCAATACAACAGGGTGATCTGTTAACAGAGAAATGGCACTGCACAGGTTGTGTGGGTGATGTGGTGGTCCGCACACTTGCTCGTTAACTATGAAATATGTCTTCCATTCCCACTCATTAACATTTATCTTTTTCTTTACTCAAGTTTTTTCCTTCCCTATTTTTGGCATTGCTGGAGCTACCTCTGGCATAGCAGGTCATTAGAGAATTTATTTTTGCTAAAATGCAGCATGCACACTAATCTGACTGAAGATAACACTGATCACTTTATTAGAAAGTTGTCAAAAATTATTTCTTCTGAAAGTGTACTGCCCACTTTCCAAAAAGAGCACCCCATAAAAAAGAAAATAACACATCACACATCTGTAAACTAAGAATGAACATTCCTGGAGTATACAGCAGAAAATGCATCAATATGTGCACTGTAACAGTGAAGCAAATAATGGGCAAAGTATGCAAACACAAAGAGATTAGAAAACAACCAGGCCTTAATGTACCGGCACTGAATTCCACAGGACACCTTGGCTTGAAGGCTGCAGTTTTCAATAATTTTGTTCGACAGCACAGTGAGTGCTTTTTCACCTGGGCAATGCTATTTAACTTGGAAAAGTAAGGTATATATTCTAAATGTTGAATTTTTCTGTAATCATCTCTTTTTAATGTGTACATTTATATTTTTTGTACAGAGTTACAAGACAATGATCACTTCACTTCATCCTCATTTGGGCAGTTCTGTCTTCAAAGAAGATCACAACAGCCAGCATATGAGGAAAACATCAAGAAACAACAGGTGCAAAATACAAATCTGATGTCTTTGAATACCTGCCCAGAGTCTAAACAAAGGTTTAAAAGGAAATTAAATAATAAAGATCCACAATGGAGCCATTTGAAACATAAACCTCATTCTTGTGCTGAATGTGGCAAACGGTTCTGCAACACCAGCAATCTTCGGACACACATGAGAACTCACACTGGTGAGAAGCCATATTGCTGTTCTGCATGTGGCAAGCGATTTTCACAAATGAGCACCCTTCAGAGGCACACAAGAGTTCACACTGGAGAGAGACCTCATTGTTGCTCTGAATGTGGCAAACAGTTCTCCTTCAAAGGTAGCCTTAAGAGACATATGAAAGTTCACACTAACCAGAAACTGCATTGCTGCTCAGAATGTGGCAAAAGATTTCCTGGAAATAAAAGTCTTCAGGCACACCTAAGAACTCACAGCGGAGGAAAGCCATATTGCTGTTCTGAATGTGGTAAACAATTTACCTTCAGCAGCAGCCTTCGGAGACACACAAGAATTCACTCTGGAGAGCAGCCCTACTGCTGTTCTGAATGTGGCAAACGATTCTCCCGCAGTAGCATTCTTCTGAGTCACTCAAGAATTCACACTGGAGAGAAACCACATTGCTGCTCTGAATGTGGAAAACGCTTTTCCAGGGCTAGTAACCTTCAGGCACATACAAGAATTCACTCGGGAGAGAAACCCTACTGCTGTCCTGAATGTGGCAAACGATTCACTGACAACAGCAGTTTTCGGATACACGTAAGATTTCACTCAGGAGAGAAACCATATTGCTGTCCTGAATGTGGCAAACGATACTCTACCAGCAGCAATTTCCGGATACACACAAGAACTCACTCCGGTGAGAAACCCTACTGCTGTCCTGAATGTGGCAAACAATTCTCCACCAGCACCTATTTACAGAGACACATGATAACTCACATTGGTGAGAAGCCATATTCCTGTTCTGAATGTGGCAAACGATTCTCAAAGAAATACACTCTTCAAAAACATGCAAGATTTCACAGTTAAGCCTACTAATCCCTCTGTACTGAATCATTGTTGCGATTAACCAAAAAATAATAATCATCAAAAAAAAACAGTTGGATAAAGCTGGAGAGTTGAATTGTAAGTCTCAAAGTGTCTAATTTTCTCTTAGAAAGCAGAAAGAAAAACTTAAAATAGCAAATGATTATTGCCCCAGTTGTACTTAGAATCATGGTATTTATTAACAGGAATTTCCTTCTCTCTGTATGAGTTACTTAAAAAGGCATTGCTTGGGATAGGCCTTACAACAAATTTAGGGGAAAGAATGAAGAGCAATGAAAAAAAAATGTCAGGACAAGAGTGGACCTCTCTCATTACTCATGGTAGAGTGCAAACAAAGAGTGAAGAAATTAGTCTCAGACTATAAGAAATGAAAAACATGAAGCAAAGCAGTCTGGAATAAACCAGAGGTAAAATAAATTGGGTCCATACTAATTCTCACGATGTCCAGACTCCTATAAGATATCTTACCATTCATTCCCCTATGTGAGCTAAAGAAAGTTATTACTGGACACTGAGGGACTATTACACAGAACTCTTTACATATTTTAAAAGGATGAGTGCCAAAAACAAATACCATGACTAATGAGCAAGGGTCACTCCTGATATGACAGAGCAGAAGCACAGTCACATCAAGAAATTAACCCTGTTCTCACTTTTGCAAACAATTCTCAGATAGTAGTATTCAGTGCCACTTATTTCACACTTTGAGAAGCCAAACAAAGGCACCTCCTAACAATAACCATCTATGGTGACATGCAAGAACATTGGAGAGAGAAATGGGACAAACAAGAGACAGAACAAATTGAATAATGTGGTTTCTCACAGGTGAGACATTTACTTGGGACCCCATCTCTTTCCATTTCATGTCCTAAGGTGGAGAGACTGGCTGTGAACTTGGACCTTGAAGTCATAAAGCACAAGCGAAACTAAAGGTAATCCTCTCTGCTCAATTAAGAAAATGAACTTTTGAGCCCATGCCCCAAGTTTGCAACCAGCTTCTCTACATGAGAGCATGCAATGAAGAGGAACAGGAACCAGCCATTTCTAGCTAGTGACATTTAGGGGGCTTGTCCAGGATCAGTCAGAAGAGGGGCAGCAAGACTGAAAGATGGAGAGAGAGAGAGAGAGAGAGAGAGACAGTCTGCTGCTGGGTAATGTGCCACCCTCCCAGTTACAATTAGAAGTCAGAAGCCTGCTTATTTACTTGAGAGGTAGCTCGGCTGCGTAAGCTGGTGCCTTCTGAGTCAATGGCCCTGAATTGAAGCTAACCTTTCTTTGTGAAGACATGAGACAGACTGCTTCAGAATCCTGAGTGATTTCTTGCTAGTAGAGTTGGGGTAGTCTCAAAGAAAGTAATCCTCTACAAATTACTAATCATTTCTCTAAAATGACAATGCAATTAATGTCTGTAAAAATTAATCGGGGGTGGAGGTTCGTGGTCTTGTCTGCAAGTTTTGTAAATTTGATTTCACAACCACCACTATTGATTCCATTAAAGTGAAAAGTCAGCAAAGACAGTCTTTTGGCTGCATTACTATGGACCCATAAGAATTTATTTGATTTGATATTAGGAATTCATAAGTTATCCATACAAGAACTATTTTAATTTCAAAACAATTAAACAAATAGTAGTGATGCCAATACTGTTATAAAGAGCACAGGGATGGGAGAGACCATGCAGGATGTGCATATTTTATACCCTCAGACAGCCGGGCATATTTATTGTTTAATACAGAACAGACAGATTGCCAAACCCTACTGCACAAATTCAAATTTCTCCACTGTCAAGGGCAACAGGGAATGCTACCAAAAATTCCACTAAACAATCCATGGACGTTCAAGATGATCACAATTCCATTCTTCAGTCTCGCACCTTCCAGCTTGTGGCTTTCTCTTTGTGGTTCCTTTTCCTGCAGGTGACTTGTCAAGGCCCTCGTCTCCTGCTTCCTCATCCGCTTCGCCTCACGCAGTCCATCAGCTACTCCATCCCACTCCTATCATCCAGATGCAGGCTGTGCTTTGCTGTCACCTCTTGCTGCCAGACCTCCTGAATTTTGCATTGGTCCTACGAGACTCGCATCACAGTATGCCTAACACCTCGACAGCATTCCTGAGAAAGCAGTGGAACAGGCTGGATGCTTCTAGAGCAGGGGTGGGCAAAGTCATTTCTGGAGGGCAGCAGTGGCTGCAGGTTTTTGTTCCAACCCAATTGCTTAATACGAAGCTCTTACTGCTCTAGTAACACTTTTTTAGTTATCTCCCTCATTAAGATTTTGAACCCTTATTGCTTATTTAAGTCTTAAACAGCTGCGTTCTCGGTTTTTAATTGTCTCCTTATTAGCAATAAGATGCAAATGACAAAAGAAACCAGCAGTTATCCATTTTGCTTGTTACCCTTTACACCTGTGTGTATTTATCGTGCACTATTTGGATTAATTAAATACTTGGAAGGAAAGAGAAGAGAAAAAAAGTGAAGGACTGAGAATTACCCATCCATTTTACATTTCAAAGTATTTGGATGATATCCTTAGAATGGAAAAAAAAATCTAGGATATGAGAATGACTTGACATAACAGAGTTAAAGCACTAACAAGCCATGAAATATAATTATTGACAAGGATTGTTTTCTAATTAAGCAAATGGGTTGGAACAAAAACCCGCGGCCGTCCAGGAATGACTTTGCCCACCCCTGTTCTAGAACATTTGTTATCAACCAGGTGGCCCCACATTGTTTCATATGTGCTGTCCCCTTGCAGTAACCCTACAGACCATTCTGATAAGTGCCTCTGACCGCTGGCTGCTACAATGTATGAAATGAAGCACTACATTAAAGAGATGCCTCATAACAAGACATAAGTGCCGCTATTTGTCAGAAATCCTATTTTCCCAGTGCTGATGCTGAGGTTATTTTGTGCCTTAGGCCAAGCTAGTGCGCCAGCCGACTGTTTGGTAGGTAACACATGCGTCTGGGTTCCCAAGCCCCCCCAACAACACAACTTATGATCTACTGCCCCTGTATGCTCCAGCAGATGAATTAACAGCAATGGAATTGATATTTTTCTCAGAAGCTACACAAGAGTTAACCAAAGAAAGGCACAAAAATACAACATATAATAAATTCATTAAATGTTTTGAACAGCACCAAAGATATTGCAAGGATGTTGTAGGCATAAAAATAAAAACGAATTAATCAAATATCATAATAATTAAATATTTATACATTCAAAGCTAAAATACGAGGTGTGATCAAAAAATACGGTGATAATACAAATATATATTACAGTAAACAACGCATTTCCATTAATCCCCCACAAAATACTCCCCCTCTCTTCGAGCACACTTATCCCATCGTTCTTGTGACTTTCTGAAGCAGTTCTGGAAGTCTGTTTTCTTGAGTGTCTTTAGTTGTGCAGTCATGGCTGCCTCGATGTCCAGACTCGATTAGAAACGTTTACCTTTCATGGTCATTTTGATTTTGGGGAAGAGTCAGAAGTCGTATGGTGCGGGATCTGGTGAATAAGGTAGATGACAACACACCATAATGTTTTTAATTTGTCGTATGCGAAATATAGGGAAAATTCCATTTCGAGATTTTGATGAATCTCGACGGTTTAGGCTGAGTCCAAAATTGTGTGTGTGTGTAAACACGATAACTTGAGTACGCTTTCACTTAGGTCAACCAAATTTTGCATACAAGTATTGGGTACAATGCGTGGATTTTCTATCAACTTTTGAGCTATATCCGCTAACCGGAAGTGGTACTTTTGCAGCTGCAGAGTCCAATTTATTCAACTTTACTTTTATAATAATTGTTCAGTAAATTATTAATTTGATTTGTTGTTTATGGTTCTTTAATATACATATTATAGAAATGTAAAAATATAATCATACTCTTCAAATATCCATCCCTATATCCAAGTATACGAGAAAGGCGAGACCACTCCCAATTTTTATTTGACAGAAGCACTGTGTGACACGGAGCGTTTTCATGCTGGATGCCATTTGCCTGTTTCTCATGTCATTTTCTAAGCACATCGTTTCTTAAACACTCTAATAAGCCCTTATAATATTTAGGCATTGTTGTAGTGTTTGTGGGTACAAACTCAGCTCTCACAATTCCCCCTGGATCAATAAACACAATCATCATCACCTTGATGTTGGATCTTAATTGACTTACAGGACGCCGAGGCAACCACGACAGTGCAACTAAAGACACTCGCGAAAGAGGACTTCGAAAACTGCTTCATGGCAAGAACGATGGGATAAGTGTGTTTGAAGCAAGGGGGATTATTGGCAATGGGTCTCTTACTGTCATTTTTTTTGTTTGTTTTTTATTTAAACGTTCACCATATTTTTTATCATAACTCGTAGAGCATCACCTTGCCAGAGTTTTTTGTACATATTGGCTATAAAAACATCTTGACGAGTGCGGCGTATGAACACACGAGAGATGAAAATGACAACTCACTGCGTGTGAAACTCCTTCCCTAGACATTCATTCCAACCTTGCAGTAGTGATTTTACACATTTACACATGTTATTTTTGAAAAATAATGCTCTCTGCTGTTTAGTTCTCAACGATATGCACTAACGACTTTACAGGTACCCCCTTCCCTCCCCCCAACTTAATGCCGAGTCACCTACAGCACCAAATCATTAATATGGGCAAGAGAATTAGGAATGGTTAATAGAAGGTCGCCTTTCATTTAAAAAAAGGAGAAACACATTTAATCCTTTGTATTCACATAATACATCCATCCATCCATTATCCAACCTGCTAAATCCTAACTAGAGGGTCACGGGGGTCTGCTGGAGCCAATCCCAGCCAACACAGGGCGCAAGGCAGGAACCAATCCCGGGCAGGGCGCCAGCCCACCGCAGGGCACACACTAGGGCCAATTTAGAATCACCAATCCACCTAACCTGCATGTCTTTGGACTGTGGGAGGAAACCCACACAGACACGGGGAGAACATGCAAAATCCACACCAGGAGGACCCAGGAAGCGAACCCAGGTCTCCCAACTGCGAGGCAGCAGCACTACCCCCTGCGCCACTGTGCCGCCTCATTTTTAAAATTCAATACAGTAATTTGTTTCAGAAATAAATCATTAATGGACAGGATTGAGTGTAATCATTATATGAGACGTGATTAGATTACAGTAACAGATTATTTTGTGCTGTATTACCCCCCAACTTGGCTCACTAGTGACAGTGGCATAGCTGTTTGGTCTTTGGTCTTGCCTCAAGCTTATTGTAGACCCCAAGCAAGTGGCTTACTGCAGTTTTGCTTGAATCTTAAAAGCATACGGAAATGGTTATAGGGCATCAAGATTTTGTTAGCTGTTTTTGAAGTATTTGGTACCTTACCATTAAAGAAAAAGGAAACCACAATACTGTACAACATAGTCAAAAATAATAACAATCATTCAACCCTCTTGCACAAGAAGGAGAAAGCAGAAGCACGAGGAGTAGCAATCTTTACAAGGATGAAACAAATTCAACCAAACAGTTGAACTAAAGGGGAGGAGACCCCCACCAATGGAAAGCAAAGAGATCTGGGAAAATCTGACAGACATCTTGAAGACAGGCACATGGACAGAATGGAGGAACTATACAAGATCACTAGAAACCATACCACTGGAAATCTCATGTCAAAACTAAATAAAGATGCAAGACAGAGTGACGAAAATATAACACGGCAGAATCCAACATGAAATCAAGACCAAAGAGAACCATGTTAGAATAACACAGAGTTAATGTAGATGGTCCTTGACTGGGTATAACACTTGAGCTTCTTATTGTGCAGTTCTTCAATCCTTATCATGGGAGCAAAGCAAACTAGACATTGTCATAATGTTTTTGCTAACTGTGTATTTTTTGTAGATACAAATGTTTTAGTGAACTAGACAAACTCTGTCATTCCACCGCCAGTTGTATGGAATGATTTAGTGAATGTAATGCAAATTACACGCTGACACATTAACTTAAGACTAAGGACGGTTGTCATGATTCTCCTCCGCTGCCTCATAAACTCTTTAGCATGTGAGGTTAGTGCTTAGTCTTGTTTTGTATTTACATGTTTTGTTTACATGGCTTATGATTGCACCTTTCTGTATGCTGTGTAATTCTTATACATTAAACACCTTCCTTTGCTGTGTTTTTTGTATGTTGATTATTATTATTATTATTTATGGCAGTGGAGTTTTTAAGCAGATTGTTTAATGGAATCTTGGAAAGTGAGAGGATGCCTGAAGAGTGGAGAAGAAGTGTACTGGTGCCGATATTTAAGAATAAGGGGGATGTGCAGGACTGCAGTAACTACAGGGGGATAAAATTGATGAGACATAGCTTCCACTACTCTTTCCCCATAACTTCATGCTAGGTTAAGAAGTGAGGTGATGATTAGTGAGCAGCAGTTTGGTTTCATGCCAAGAAAGAGCACCACAGATGCGATGTTTGCGCTGAGGGTGTTGACGGAGAAGTACAGAGAAGGCCAGAAGGAGTTGCATTGCGTCTTTGTGGACTTGGAGAAAGCGTATGACAGGGTGTCTCAAGAGGAGTTGTGGTATTGTATGAGGAAGTCAGGAGTGGCAGAGAAGTACGTAAGAGTTGTACAGGATATGTATGAGGGAAGTGTGACCGTGGTGAGGTCTGCGGTAGGAGTGACGGATGCATTCAAGTTGGAGGTGGGATTACATCAGGGATCGGCTCTGAGCCCTTTCTTATTTGCAATGGTGATGGACAGGCTGACAGACGAGATTAGACAGGAGTGCCCATGGACTATGATGTTTGCTGATGACATTGTAATCTGTAGCGAGAGTAGGGAGCAGGTTGAAGAGACCCTGGAGAGGTGAAGATATGCTCTAGAGAGGAGAGCAATGAAGGTCAGTAGGAACAAGACAGAATACATGTGTGTAAATGAGAGGGAGGTCAGTGGAATGGTGAGGATGCAGGGAGCAGAGTTGGTGAAGGTGGATGAGTTTAAATTCTTGGGATCAATAGTACAGAGTAATGGGATTGTGGAAGATGTGAAAAAGAGAGTGCGGGCAGGGTGGAATGGGTGGAGAAGAGTGTCAGGAGTGATTTGTGACAGATGGATATCAGCAAGAGTGAAAGGGAAGGTCTATATTGTATTGACCTCCTTCTTTTTGACACCCACCGTACGCCCAACCTACCTGGATAGGGTTCTCTTTTTGAGCTGCCTTTCCCAAGGTTTCTTCTATGTTTTCTTTTCAAGGGTTTTTTGGGAGTTTTCCAGGTCTTCTTAGAGAGTCAAGGCTGGGGGGCTGTCAAGAGACAGGGCCTGTTAAAGCCCATTGCGGCACTTCTTGTGTGATTTTGGGCGATAACAAAAATAAATTGTATTGTATAGGACAGCAGTTAGACCAGCTATGTTATATGGTTTTGGAAGACGGTGGCACTGACCAGAAAGCAGGAGACCGAGCTGGAGGTAGCAGAGTTAATGATGCTAAGATTTGCATTGGGTGTGACGAGGATGGACAGGATTAGAAATGAGGACATTAGAGGGTCAGCTCATATTGGACGGTTGGGAGACAAAGTCAGAGAGGTGAGATTGTGTTGGTTTGAACATGTGCAGAGGAGAGATACTGAGTATATTGGGAGAAGGATGCTAAGGATAGAGATGCCAGGCAAGAGGAAAAGAGGAAGGCCTAAGAGGAGGTTTATGGATGTGGTGAGAGAGGACATGCAGGTGATGTGTGTGACAGGGTAAGATGCAGAAGACAGGACGATATGGTAGAAGATGATCCGCTGTGGCAACCCTTAACGGGAGCAGCCGAAAGAGGAAGAAGAAGATTCATATTATTATTTATGCTGATAAATGTTTACTACTTATCTAGTTATTTCGTTTTAATTTCAGGTTTTCATATGGCAGTCTGCACTTCACTCAAAGGTACCTGATAAAAGGCTCTTTTTATATACTGTGATCACTACTAACATTGGCAGCCTTGATCAGTTATGAAATGAATGTCCTTATTGTTTTTCTCCTTTTCAAAATTTTAACAAACATTAAACCTATAATTGAAAGGAGAAAAAAAAATGTCATCTTGCACTAAATATTGTTCTCAAATATAGGTATGCCACAATTACTGGCACACCAGAAAGTCATATGAGTTAAATCTAAGTGAAATACGAGGGTAATTCAAAAAGGCAACTTGAAAAGCATGCAGTTACTACAATCGATAGAAGCTGACACAACAGAACACATTCATGATGGCTTCTGAGTAGTTCGGATATGCACAGCGCCGCATTCTGCCATTAGTGTATTTGAAGCCAATGCCAAATGAACACGGATGCTCCGCTGCAAGATTGCACCACTGCTCAACAACACACCATAGTGAAACCTTTTTTTTTTTTAGGCAGTGGGAGTGAAACCTGCTAACATTCACCAAGGGATTTATTTATTTATTCATGTTGATATTTTGCACTTTCAAGTACATCTGAATGAGTAGGAACACTTATGTGGTCATTCATGACTTCCTGTTTCACTGGGGTATAAATAGGAAGTGACACACGGGCCAGATTCTATTATAAAGTAAATAACCCAGGAACAGAGTAGTGATGTGAAACAAAAGGTTGATGAGCTGCACAAATCAGGAAGTGGCTATAAGAAAAAGCTGAAAATGAAAATTTCAACTAACAGAAAAATACATTAGATATTTAATAAAGCAACCAGATATGTTAAGATTGGCTTGAAAGAGGACGTGTGTCTATATTCAACTCATGCGGAGTAAGTTTGAATGGCCAAAGGGATCACAGATACAGATTTCAGGTTGATCTTGGGGTCAGAAAGTATCCAAAATGACCATCAGATGCCACCTACATAACTTCAAGCTGTTTGAGAGGGACACGAGGAAAAGCTTTCTGCTGTCATCAAGCTCAATACTGGAGCTTTCAATGGGACTGAGTTCAATGGTCAGATGAGCCAAAACATTGGCTTTTTAGCATCAGAGGTGGGCTTAACATAGTGGGAATGTAAAAAAAAAAAAGTACCTAATCCCCTCTATGAAGTATGGTGGCGGATCGTTCATATTGTGGAGCTGCGATTCTGCCAAAAGCCCAGGAGATGTTGTTAGGATACACAGTATCATGGACTGCATAAAGTAGCAGCAGGTATTAAATCTAAACCTGGCATCCACTGTCAGGAAGTTTAAATTGGACTGTATCTGGATCTTCCAGCAGGACAACCATCAAAATCAACATAAAAATGGTTTTGACCACAAAGTCAAGGTTATGCCATGGCCGTCACAGCCGCCTGATCTAAACCTGAGGGATGGATTAAAAAGGAGTGGGCCTCAGAATGTGAAGGATCTTAAGAACTTCCACTTGGCTGAATGATCTCAGATCTCTTGTCATGCATTCTCCAACCTCATTAAGCAGTTAAAGAAGAAAACTTGGAGCAACAGGGGGCTACGCAAAGTTTTTAAAGGGGGTGTAATAATTGCGGTACGTATGCAAAATCTGACAAAATGGTAATCTGACTGTTTGCCATTGCAAAGTATAATGCTAGAGTGGTCAAAATTATAACGGATATCATTTGGATGTTTGGACCTTGTGATGGACTGGTATGTCTTATTGATCAACAAAATGTATTTAGTCAATTTAATTTCACTATTTGTAAGTGAACTTCAGCTATCTGGGGTGGTGGGATGGTTGTTTCTATGTATGTTTGTATTATCGTTTTCATGGTCATGTTTAATTTACTCTATTATAAGTCCATCCATCCATCCATCCATTTTCCAACCCGCTGTATCCGAACACAGGGTCACGGGGGTCTGCTGGAGCCAATCCCAGCCAACACAGGGCACAAGGCAGGAAACAATCCTGGGCAGGGTGCCAACCCACCGCAGGACACACACAAACACACCCACACACCAAGCACACACTAGGACCAATTTAGAATCGCCAATCCACCTAACCAGCATGTCTTTGGACTGTGGGAGGAAACCGGAGCGCCTGGAGGAAACCCACGCAGACACGGGGAGAACATGCAAACTCCACGCAGGGAGGACCCGGGAAGCGAACCCAGGTCCCCAGGTCTCCCAACTGCGAGGCAGCAGCGCTACCCACTGCGCCACCGTGCCGCCCTCTATTATAAGTCTGCATATTTAATTAAGAAAAATTTAATATAAAAAAACCAGACATTTTAGATGTTATCTTGTTTGTGTAACCAAGACCCCAGACCAGCTCACATTGTTAAAAAAAAGGGACTCAGGAGCACTAAATCTATGCAGTACTTTAGAAAATATTCCACCCCTGAAACTCTTCATATTTTATTGCCTAAGATTCCAAACTTAATTTAAATTGTTGTTTTTCTTTTTCCAACTGACCCACCATCCAGTGTACATACATCATGCCAGATCAAAAGAACCAAACTGAAAATATCATAGTGGATGTTTATCCTTTGCAGTCCATATTATCTGAACAATATGTTTTCCTTCTTCTTTTTCTCTAGAATCAAACGATCCCAAACTGGGTAATAGTAACTCCTGTTATTATTGTCATTATAATTATTGCAGCTTCCTTATTAAAATAGCAAACCAGAAGACTGCATTGTTTGAACGTCAGCACATTGCTTTTTTTAGTTGATTTGAGCGCTGAAAACTGAGCTCTGAGTGACAGGGCACACCATGACTCTCACGGAGCCACGCCCACTCCTGCACGCCGCTGCTTGTAAAGAACGGGCCGCAAGAACAGCAGTGCGCGCTAATACAGAAAATGATAACAATGTACCACAACGTGCGAAAACTGCCACTAAAAAAAGAAGACGAGAACAGTGCGCGGATTTTGTGTGAAACGTGACCACATTGTTTATGGCATTAACTTTATACCTAAGGTTGCTTCAATATGATCTGACAGTTGTTTTTTTTTTTTTTTTTTTTTTTTTTTGCAAACTGCCCACATAGCATTTCAAAGTTCGAGGTTGCTCCATATCCGCGTGTTTGTATTCCGTCCTAAATCTTCACTGACATCACGAAGTCCTGGCTCTGCAAACAAATGCTTAACAGCTACCCAGGTACGTCCACATCTTTTCATTTCTCCCCTTGCCAGACGAAGAGGACAACAGCCAACTCCGCGCTCTTGACTGCTACGCTCATACGTCCCAACACATCTTCCAAGGCGGCTCAGTATATCCGGCAGGTCGCTGTACAGTAATCCCTCCTCCATCGCGGGAGTTGCGTTCCAGAGCCACCCGCGAAATAAGAAAATCCGCGAAGTAGAAACCATATGTTTATATGGTTATTTTTATATTGTCATGCTTGGGTCACAGATTTGCGCAGAAACACAGGAGGTTGTAGAGAGACAGGAACGTTATTCAAACACTGCAAACAAACATTTGTCTCTTTTTCAAAAGTTTAAACTGTGCTCCATGACAAGAGAGAGATGACAGTTCCGTCTCACAATTAAAAGAATGCAAACATATCTTCCTCTTCAAAGGAGTGCGTGTCAGGAGCACAGAATGTCACAGAGATAGAGAAAACAATCTCTAGCAAACAAATCAATAGGGCTGTTTGGCTTTTAAGTATGAGAAGCACCACGGCACAAAGCTGTTGAAGGCGGCAGCTCACACCCCCTCCGTCAGGAGCAGAGAGAGAGAGATAGAGAGACACAGAGTTTGTTTTTCAGTCAAAAATCAATACGTGCCCTTCGAGCTTTTAAGTATGCGAAGCACTGTGCAGCATTTCGTTTCAGGAAGCAGCTGCACAAAAGATAGCAACGTGAAGATAATCTTTCAGCATTTTTAGACGAGCGTCCGTATCGTCTAGGTGTGCAAACAGCCCCCCTGCTCAATCCCCCTACGTCAGGATCAGAGAAAGTCAGCACAAGAGAAAGAGAAAAGTAAGTTGGGTAGCTTCTCAGCCATCTGCCAATAGCATCCCTCGTATGAAATCAACTGGGCAAACCAACTGAGGAAGCATGTACCAGAAATTAAAAGACCCATTGTCCGCAGAAACCCACGAAGCAGCGAAAAATCCGCGATATATATTTAAATATGCTTACATATAAAATCCGCGATGGAGTGAAGCCGTGAAAGGCGAAGCGCGATATAGCGAGGGATCGCTGTACATTCAACACGATCCCAAAACACCGAAACTAATATATGGACTATCAATACAACAACTTCACGTCACGGCAACAGCAGAGCTTTATATCTGTCCAGACTCGCGCGGCACCACAACTGCGCATGCATCTTTCACTTTTGTTTATTTGACCCCGCCCGCATCTCTCTCTCAGTGACGTTTCTCCGCGATGCATTCTGATTCGCTGATGAAAAAGGAACAACTAAAAGTCGTCTCCTGTTACACCTGCATCGTTCTCGGACTACGGGCTGGCAATTTAACTTCTGTTTACTATACAGTCCTGAATGTGGCTTAAATAAATACATAACCAACAGCCGCATTCACATATGCGATACGTAAGTGGCATACCTGGATTATAACATGCTCATTACTAACATCCATCCATTTTCTAAACTCGCTGATTCTTAACCTGATTAAGAAAGTTGGAGTTCATAAATGAGCTTATTGAGGGATGTTATTTAGATGACGAGATATCTGAATTAGGCATCTGCAAATAAGCGGACGTGAGATGTTTCCACAACGAAACAAACCATCAAGAACAGGCGAATTATGATAATCTTCCATCAAATTAAGGTAATCCTTCTGCTCAATAAAAGATATTGTAGTGACATTCTCTCCAATTAACATGGAAAAAGATCATTTCTTTAGAATTTAAATCACCAAAGGAGGGGCTGGGGTTTTCAGTGAAAATGTGCGAATACAATTCTAAAAACCATTATTAACGAAAGGTAAGTGATTATTGAAGATACCCGCCTTCTCTTTATTAGTCGATATGGATCAACCTTATTTCTCATTAATTCTAAAGGCTAAAAATGCATTGGACTTAGAATTGGATGCATAATAACGTGCCCAGGTTCAGTGAATTACAAATTCTGCCCTTTACAGGAGCAAGCATTTAATTCAGAGCAAGCATAGTAAAGAGGGGTAACACGGTGGTGTGGTGGTGGTACTGAAGCCTCGCAACAAGGACACTGGAGTTGAAGTCCCTGCATGGTGCTTCCATCATGATGTTGGCATGTTCTCTCCGTTTCTGCATGAGTTTCTACCAGGTGATTTTTTGTTTTTCAAATACTTTATTTATCCCTGAGGGGAAATTGTCTTTTTTCATGACCTTTGGAGGTTGATCCTACCACAGTCCAAAGACATGGCTCTGAGGCTAGGGATCTGCACTGGCAATCGGAAGGTTGCCGGTTCGAATCCTGTAAATGCCAATAGGGACTGCTCTGCTGGGCCCTTGAGCAAGGCCCTTAACATGCAATTGCTGAGCGCTTTCAGTAGTGAGAAAAGCGCTATATAAATGCAAAGAATTATGCATGTTAAATGGACTGTCAATGTTAAATTGCCTGTGTGTGTGTGTTAACCCTGTGATGGGCTGGTACCCTGCCCAGGATTGGTCCTGCCTTGTGCCCAATGCTGGCTGGGATAGGATCCAGCTTCCCCATGGCCCAGCTTTGGACCCAGTGGATTTCTCCAGCTATCCCCCTGTTTCTCTCATGAACTCAAATGCTTTTATCTTGTGGACTCCCAAACCCTAATCAAATGAGATACACCTCAGTATATGTGGCTACATCCACTCTACCATGTTTCCATCCACATTGGAGTTTTTGCATCATTTACAAAAGGATCTCCGTGGAGGGACTATGTAGTGAAAAATTCTGAGCCTGTGACAATCCGGCACATTCACAAATTCTCCTTTGACTCTGTTGCTGCTAAATCCACCTTAATAACCTGTTGGAAATTCATAAACTCTATTGTTCTTAGCTTTCCAAAATCTTGTCTTAACACTATTAAGAGTCATCCATCAACAGCAAGAGGTTAACATTAGGAAGTGGCAGCACTGGGTGGAAGTTGTGCAGAACTGGATCTCGAGTGGCCAACACTGCTGATCAGGAAAGCACCTTAAGGACTCTGGGGACCATTTGGCTTGGCTGCCTTTCTCGCTTGCCAGTGTGGGCTTCTTTAGCTAAATCAACAGATGTATTAGTTTGAAGGGCAAAATGGGTTGGGGTGGGTACTGAGGTGGGTGGTTATTTCATATTATAACTTATATTTTGTGTACACTCTTTATCTGTATTTGGTTGTTTTACCCATTTAATAAAGAAACTGATCACAAAAAAGTGCAGCCTTTAACTAAGAGGTTCCAACAAGTCATTTACCAATTAATTCACCCAGACCAGACTGGCTCCTTTCACTGCTTTTACTCTGCAGGCAACATCCATCATTTGGTACAAGCGCTAGGTGAGGCTGTTACTTCTCTCCTCTCGCTCGATGTGGAGAAAGCTTGCATGAATGGATGGTTATGAACTAAATGGGCTTTGGTGAAAGTTTCATCAACATGATTAAAACATATGAACTTCACCCCAGCAGCCATAATTCTATTGATCACAGTCACGCCTTGGCCATTCCTGACTACTTAAGACACCAGACAGGGACGTCCTACTCCTCAGTCTCCCCTTTGAACCGCTTGCTAGCACAAGTCTCCCCTATTTCTGTACATACCTTGAACATAAAGTATCAGTTTTTTCATCCTTGGAAATGCCCCATCTGGATAATTCTAACCTTTAAAAACTGTTTTACTATAAAATTAATTAAATGGACACAATCTGTCCTCCTCCGTCTCCTGAATTCTCTTTGTCAACATATTGTCAGTCCTCTTTTTTTTCCCCCCGCTGGTCAAAATAGTCAAATAACTCAGCCTAGAGGATTCCCATTTAATCTTCGATTTCAAATTACTGTTGTGTTACTACAAGTGCTAAAGATCTGAGGGCACCACTCAGGGGTTATGTGTTGTCATTTATTTAATCCTACAAACATTTTGAAAATGTCTTATTTCTTTGTTGAATTTTATTCCATACATATTTGATCACCAAAAAGAAGAAGAAGCACTAAAGACTAATTAACATCATGGTGGTCTCTCCCTTTGACATTTTCCTCTGGATTTGCTATTATTTAAATAAATTCAGTCCCCCAAAACCAATCAAGTATTGAGGGTCAGACCCCTGTTCCTTAGGCCTGTCTACTGATCAGGCCCCTCATATCTGTGATGGGTCAGAGGGTGGGGTTTCTCTCTAACTGGTTTGATCGTCCTGCTTACCTTGGACTTACTATGGGGCCCAGCTTGGTGGCTCCCAAATCTCTCTCTTTCACTACTTTAAAACTTCAGCCATGCTTATCAAACCTGGCTCCCATTTACCCTTTTTAACAAGTTTCCAACTGTGTCCCTGTGTTCTGTTATTTTAAAATGAGTTCATCAAGAACATGGGGACACAGCTGGAAACTTGTTAAGGGTAAATTTCACACAAACATTAGGAAGTTTGTCTTTACACAAAGAACGATAGACTCTTGGAATAAACTATCAAGTAGTGTGAGTTAGGGACTTTCAAAACTCGACTTGCTGTTATTTTAGACAAATGAAGTGGCTAGGACTGGCGAGCTTTGTTGGGCCAGTTCTCGTCCAGATTGTTTTAACGTTCTAGCTAAGTCACGGTCAATTTATCAACTTTTAGCTTTTTGGAAAAAGCAAAATTCATACAAAAAGTGAATTTAACCTACAACAGAAAAGAGAGTAAAGAAACATGAGTGATCGACAGAAGGATTTATTAACAATTGATTACAAATAAAATATACAGAAAACCTCATAGAACAAGGCAACTTTAAAAAATGTGTAAGAATTATACCACAGTGTAAAACAACAAAAAAAAAATCCATCCATTTTCCATCCCGCTGAATCCGAACACGGGGTCACGGGGGTCTGCTGGAGCCAATCCCAGCCAACACAGGGCACAAGGCAGGAACCAATCCCAGGCAGGGTGCCAACCCACCGCAGGATACACACAAACACACACCAAGCACACTGCCAGTTATCCTCAGTTTAATATTTGTATTAATATGTTTTAACATTTGTAAATCTCCCCAGTCATTCCAAGCAATTGATGCCCTTATTACTGTCCAATCAATAGAAACAATTCAACATAAAACACACAGACTGTTTTAATAACAATATCTAGCTCTGCTTATTTCTGTGATAGAAATGAAATTATTTGCATCCATGGTAAAGATAATAAAAAAATAATCAATTTTAGGTGAATTACTTTAATCTCACACTGAAAAAAAATGAGAGAAATCTGACCTTTAATTGAACTAAATATATTCTGAGAAAAAAAAAGAATTCCGCATCACGAAAATTATAATTATTTTTAAGAAAACCACACATGCAATGATTATTGGCACCTCCACATTTAATGCACTGAATCTTCTTATAAATATGGAGAATACAGGGCAAGGAATCAGAGCCCAGTGCTCTTTACAGAGTCCCCTCTTGTGCCCTCCTCTCTTCAGACTACCACCACACGTTTAGGTTTAGGTCTGGGGACTGAGACAGTCATGACAGAAGCTTGATTTTGGGTTTCTTTCACCATTTTTGTGTTGCTTTGGTCATAGGTTTTGGACCCTTGTCCTGCTGTAAGATCCAAAGACGACCTGCTTTTCGTTTCTTGGCAAAGGCAACAAAGTTTAAATTTAAAGTCTCCTGGTATTTCATGAAGTCCATGTTGCTGTGTACCCTAAAAAGGTTCACAGGGCCTTCCCTACAACATCACAAAATGCCCACCATAGATGACAGTGGGGATCAGGTTCTTTACAGTATAGCTATCCTTCTTTTTTATGCCAAACCTACTTGGAGTGTTTGCTGACAAGCAGATTATAGAACATGGTACACCCATCAAAGTTCCAGTAGCATTTAACAAGCTGCTTATTCTTACATTTGTGATTCAATAACAGGAAAGGCCCTTTTTCTGGCATTCCTTCCAAATAATCTGTTGGTAGTTTTGGAGACTTGGTGAGCACAATTTGTTACTTTTCTCTGCATTTCTCCAACAGTGATCATTGGGGATTTTTGTACCTCTCTGGCCATCCTGCCCACTGTGTGTGGGGGTCATTTTCCTGGCACGATTGTATCAGCTCTAGTTGCTTTTAACTTTCTAATTATTGGCCTTACTGTAGATAACAGGCCTTTTCATGTGAGCAGTTATTTTTACAGCCACTCCCAGATCTATAAAGGTCAGCCGACTTTTCTCTCTATTGAATTGTGTGTTGCCGTGCTGAAGAATGAATAAGAGAACTGGACCTCCATGCCACCTTATATTTATACCCCAATGAAACAGGAAATGATGGATTACTTCCTATACATTTTAAGACACTCTCATCATCTTAATAGAGTAAGAAATAGGTGGAAGAGTGCTTCAGTAACAATTTGTAAGAATTTCACGGTGGGTCAATAATCATGGTTTGGTTAAAAATAATCATTTCTGGATGAGGGATTATTTATTTTCAGAATTTAATTCAATTAAAGGTTAGATTTTTCTCATTTTTTTCAAGTGGGAGATGTAGGTAATTCACCAAAATTTGATTTTATGTGCAACCCATTTCACTAATCGTTATCAGGGTGCCAATAACTGTGTATATTTTAGGCTCAAAATTATCAGAAAATTGGACGGGCTCTTATTCCACGACCATTTTAAAATAAATATCTTTTCAATTATCTCACTTTTTAAAATTACTAGCACTAAATTAAACTTGTCTGTAAGGTTCTACTAAGGCTTTCTTGCCTACTCTTTCAGTGGTGAGTTTGGTGGTACCCTCCTGTAGCTTTTGTGCCTTCACGTTTTGGCCTTATATTTTTATATCTTGGATCACTTCGGACATGGGGTCTGCAGCACCAGAGAGACATGTTCATCTTCAATGCATCCAGAAAACAGTCCTTAATTTTCCAAATCTCTGTACTTTCCTCGGGTGGTGCGAGCGGAAGCACCGAGCAGAAGCACAGAACAGCGGCATCTCCCACAGGCACGTAACCCTTCGCAAACACCCGAGCAAGTTCATCGGAAGTAAAGCCGGCAGCTGACCAGAAGAAATAGGTCCTCACAGGTGGTGCAGTGGTAGTGCTGCTGCTTTGCAGTAAGGAGACTGTGGAAGATTGTGGGTTCGCTTCCCGGTTCCTCCCTGTGTGGATAGCGCTTTGAATACTGAGAAAAGCGCTATATAAATGTAATGAATTATTATTATTTTTATTAAATAACCGGCAGTGAGAAACTTGAAGCCGACAGTCTCTGAAGCAGAAAGCACTTAAGTATACTACAGAAAACGGAGAAGATGACATCACTACTAAACGTAAGTTCTATCTGCTCTCTGCCCGTTGAGGGCACGTTTATATGTTGTGTGTCCTGCAGCATGTACAGTTCAGGTTTTCCGGCCGACAGTGTAGACAGCTTCACCTGCCAAAAGTGTTTAGTTAATTTAGAGTTGTTCGGGAAAATACGCGAATTGGAGGACCGCGTTAGGAATCTAATAGCGATTAGGCAAACTGAAAATTGGATCGACTCGGTTTGTTCAGACAATTCAGCTACTTCTGATTCGGCTTCAGTCTCTCCTGGCCCCACTGTAGTCAGTGCACGGCCAAAGTCAGCAGCACCATTTCAGCCACAGAGCGAGTGGGTAACAGTAAGACGGGGGTCTAAGAATCCAAAATGTAGTCCCCCGGCACCCAGGTCACCAATTCGGACCCAGAACAGATTCTCAGCACTCCGCAGCGCGCCTGTGGAAACTGAGAATAAGAAAGTGCTCATAATTGGCGATTCCATAGTGTGGAATGTTAGAATTCCAAACTATGTTAAACCAGCAGTTCATGTTAAGTGCCTCGCAGGGGCCAAGATTTCTGGCATAGAGGCCGCATTGGACCGTGTCGCCGACGATGAAGTATCTACCTTATTGCTGCATGTCGGCACTAATGATATTTATTCACAGCAATCTGAGGTATTAAAGAGGAACTTCATCTCTCTATGCATCAAAGCTAAAAGAAAATGTCGGAATTTAGTTGTATCTGGCCCCTTACCAAGATTATATAGAGGGGATGTGATTTATAGCAGATTGCATTCCCTTCACTGCTGGCTAGAAACCTGGTGTGCAAACAAAAGCATAGCGTTTGTGAACAATTGGGATGATTTTTGGGAAAGGCCTGGATTTTTCAGAAGAGATGGTCTTCATCCTAACTGGAGGGGATCTTATGTATTATCCCAAAATATGGCAGCAAAACTGCCTGGTTGACTGATTAGAGCACCATCCAGGCCGCAGTCATGTGATCTTAAATCACAGGCTGTTGTTTATCCCACCTGTTACTATCCTGAAGATGTTACCCATAATCCTTGTCTTGGGGCATCCAGTAAATTTAGTCTTGATACAAACCTTAAATTAATTGATAACCAAAAAATAAGGTGTATAATTAGACCAAGGGATAAAACCAGACCCTCCACCAGGGGCATCTGTAATAGAAATTTACTACAAATTAAAACAAAAAGTATATCACCAATTCAGAAAGAAGTATACAATTTTAAATGCTGCTTATTGAACATTCACTCTCTTGGCACTAAAGCTGTTTTGGTAAATGATATTATATTAAGTACAAAATCTGATCTGTGTCTTCTCACCGAAACCTGGCTTAGTAAATGTGACACTGTCCCCCTAGCTGAGGCGTCACCAGATGGATACTCGTTCCTTCATAAGTCTAGAGATTCAGGTCGAGGAGGAGGCCTTGGAATAATTCATTGTAACAAAATGCAAATCACTTCTAAAAATTTAGGCAACTTTACATCCTTTGAAGCATTCATTTTAAATATTAAAACAGATTCCAACACAATTATAGTGCTAGTCTACAGACCGCCAGGGCCATATACATTGTTCATGTCTGAATTTAGCAACCTTTTATCTGACTTGGCTATAAATTATGATCACGTAGTACTGATGGGAGATTTTAATGTACACGTTGATGTGGAAACTGACACTTTTAGCAAATGTTTTACTTATTTGTTAAATTCAGTAGGATTTTGTCAGAATGTCAAAGGTCCAACTCATAATCATAACCACACATTAGATTTAATTATAACTTACAAAGTTGAAATTCAAAATTTAATTATTACTCCATTAAATGAAGTTATTTCTGATCACTACTTAATTACATTTGATTTAGTCCTGCCCTTGCCAACACACTCACAGATTAAAACAAAGACAGTGCGACATCTAGATTGTAATTCTGCTTCAAAATTTATAGATACTTTGAGTAAGTCGAGTGTAATTGTGGAAAACCATTTAGATCAGTTAACATCAAATGTAACCACGGAAAACTATTTAGATCAGCTAACATCACAATATAATGTGACCTTGAGAGATGCTCTGGACACAGTGGCTCCCCTTAAAACAAAAGTGATCAAAGCACATAGAAACTCTCCCTGGTTTAATGAAAACACTCGAGCTCTTAAATTAGAGTGTCGAAAACTGGAACGCAGATGGAGAACAACAAAGCTACAGGTCTTTCAAATTGCATGGACAGAGAGTGTTAATAAATATAAAAAAGCCCTCTTTAAAGCTCGGTCAGAATACTATTCTACATTAATAGATAACAATAATAAAAATCCTCGGGCACTGTTTAGAACAGTGGCTAAATTAACAAATGGAAATTCAGATCAACAGTGCAAAATACCAACAGACATCAGCAGTACAGACTTTATTAACTTCTTCAATGAGAAAATTAAAAATATAAGATCCCAGATCTCTGCATCACAGTACAAACCAAATACTAGCTTAGCAGACCCTGTCTCACATTGCACTCAGCACTTTAGTAATTTTAATCCTGTAACTGAGCAGGAAGTCTTAAATTTAATTTCTAAAATGAAGCCCA
The DNA here is from genome assembly GCF_900747795.2 of Erpetoichthys calabaricus. NCBI lineage: Eukaryota > Metazoa > Chordata > Cladistia > Polypteriformes > Polypteridae > Erpetoichthys > Erpetoichthys calabaricus. The sequence goes on from NC_041394.2 coordinate 327,716,417, forward strand.
CTACTTGTTCCCTAGATCCAGTGCCAACAAAACTAGTAAAAAGTGCAATGGATGTTCTTGCAGCGCCTATCCTAAACATTATCAATAGTTCATTATTGCATGGCACAGTACCTGATGCACTAAAAGTGTCAGTCATTAAACCATTACTTAAAAAGTCAGACCTTGACCTACATATACTAAATAATTATAGGCCTATTTCAAATTTATCGTTTCTCTCTAAAATACTAGAAAAAGTAGTCGCCAGTCAGCTTCAGACACACCTTACGCATTACAATTTATTTGAGAAATTCCAGTCTGGTTTTCGCACTGGTCATAGTACAGAAACGGCACTAACACGGGTTGTAAATGACATTCTGATATCCTCCGATGAAGGAAACTCCACTGTAATTATGTTGTTGGACTTAAGTGCAGCATTTGACACCATCGACCATTCTATTTTACTGCACAGACTAGAAAATGATGTTGGGCTTACAGGCACCGTGCTCGCTTGGTTTAGTTCTTACTTATCAAATCGATTCCAATATGTACAGAAATGTGCTGACAGTACTCCATCATTATACACAGAAGTTCAATATGGTGTCCCGCAGGGCTCAGTACTGGGACCTTTACTGTTTTCACTGTACATGCTTCCACTGGGATCTCTCATTAGGAAACATAATGTTAATTTTCACTCGTATGCAGATGACACCCAGTTATACCTTTCATTTAAATCAAATGAAGTTTCTCCAATGTTGTCTTTAATTAGTTGTGTTAGCGAATTTAAGGAGTGGATGAATGAGAACTACTTTTCTTTAAATACAGATAAAACAGAGATGTTAATTGTTGGAGGGAATGATGCTGATCACAACAATATTTTGTCATCATTTAACTCAGTGGGAATCCCAGTCAATTTTACTGAATCAGCCCGCAATCTAGGAGTTATCTTTGACTCTAGCATGTCATTTAAAGCGCATATTACAAAGTTGTCCAAAACATGTTTCTTCCATCTTAAAAATGTTAGGAAATTAAGGCGCTTTTTAAATAAACAGGATTCTGAGAAACTAATTCATGCATTTATCTCTAGTAGGATTGACTACTGCAATGCGGTGTTCACTGGATGTTCAAACTGTTCTTTATACAGCCTCCAGTTAATCCAAAATGCGGCTGCGAGAATTATTACAAGAACAAGAAAATACGAACACATAACTCCAGTTCTTAAATCCTTACACTGGCTCCCGGTTAAGTTTAGGGCAGATTTCAAAATCCTTCTTTTAACATATAAAGCATTAAATGGTCGAGGTCCGGCTTACTTGTCTGAACTTATCATGACTTACAAACCTGAGCGCACATTAAGATCTCAAGATGCCGGTCTGCTTATGACTCCAAGGATTAATAAAATAACAGTGGGAGGTCGAGCTTTTAGTTACAGGGTCCCTAAACTGTGGAATGGTCTGCCTGCTACTATAAGAGATGCCCCTTCGGTCTCAGCTTTTAAATCCCGGCTGAAGACTCACTACTTCAGTTTAGCATATCCTGACTAGAGCTGCTGATTAACTGTACAGACTGCATCTCTGTTGTTAGTCATTAGCACTTAAACATAAGTAACATGACAGTTATAATTGTATACTAACCCTCACTTATTCTGTTTTTCTTCTCGGTACTCAAATGTGGCACTTGGTGCCATGGCCCACCTGCCAAGTTGTTTTGCCTGCCTAAGGAAAAGTCATCCCAGATAGAGGATCGCGGGAATCGTGGGAAAGAGGGGTCCTTTCATCGGATTGGCTGGCCCAGCACTGTTTCAGCCGTGGAATGGCCAAATGGGGGAGGCAGCTTGAAGGATGAGGTCTCCAGGACTCTATACAAATCCAAATCTTATTATGGGATATATCATCTGCTGTTAAATTCTGCTCTGTACTTCTAAAATTTATATTTTTTATTTCTTACTATATTGAGAAATTGTTCTGTTCTGTGTACTGCATTGTATTGTATTGACCCCCTTCTTTTGACACCCACTGCACGCCCAACCTGCCTGGAAAGGGGTCTCTCTTTGAACTGCCTTTCCGAAGGTTTCTTCCATTTTTCCCTACTAGGTTTTTTTGGGAGTTTTTCCTTGTCTTCTTAGAGAGTCAAGGCTGGGGGTCTGTCAAGAGGCAGGGCCTGTTAAAGCCCATTGCGGCACTTCCTTTATGATTTTGGGCTATACAAAAATAAACTGTATTGTATTGTATTGTATTCTCCCCTTTTACTGAGCTGTTGGCATCAATGTGTCCCTAATGGCTACAGCCTCCTTACTTTATGCTATGCAGTCTGGTCAGCAGAGTCTCTCTGGTGCGGAGAGCTTGTCGTTTTTGCGGATTCTCCAGTGATAGAAGCAGGTACCTTTGCTATGGCTTTGGACGTTCACTTTTGTACAATATGAACTCTCATATGTACCTTAAGTTCACTGTTGTTAGTGTAACATTTGCCACATTCTGCACAGAAGTATGGCCTGTCTCCATTATGATGTCTGTTATGTATATGAAGAGAGCTCTTGTTAGTGAATCGTTTGCCACATTCGGAGCAGCAGTATGGCTTCTCACCACTGTGAGTCCTTCTGTGTCTCCGAAGAGTACTCTTGACGGTGAATTGTCTGCCGCATTCTGAACAGCAATATGGCTTTTCTCCAGTGTGAATTCTAGTGTGGCTCTGAAGGCTGTGTCGGTCAATGAACTGTTTACCACATTCGGAACAGCAGTATGGCCGCTCCCCTGTGTGAATCCGTGTGTGTCTTTGAAGATTTCTCTTGCGAGAGAATCGTTGGCCACATACAGAACAGCAATGCGGCTTCTCTCCGGTATGAGTTTTTCTGTGTTGCAGAAGATTCTTCCTCTCGGTGAAACGACTACCACATTCAGTGCAGCAGTATGGCCTTGGTCTATTAGAACTCCCCTGACAATATTTGGGAATTGATTTGCCTTTCATATTTGTACTCTCCTCATGATCTTTATGATAAGATTTGCCTTTCAAGCTTTTCTTCTTCTTCTGACAGACCTGCAGTCTTGCTGATTTTGCATGATGCACTTGCTCAGTGTTGATGGTGTCAATCTTTGTTGGACCCACAATCATCAGTGGAGTGCTCTGCGAATTGGCCAGGATCAAATTTTCTGATCCAGATATTGATTCTTTCATATTTCCATCAGGCAGTATCTGTTCTGGCATGTGAGCAAAAAAAGATGGGGAGATGCTGCTCCTCTTCTGTACATCTGCCAAAAAACAAAAACAGAATTTAATCAAAATATATTTTTTTTAGTAAGTAAGGGAGAGCACTGTAGAAGGTTACTTGAAAAGAGGTGACTCTCCACAACGGCACTAGAAAACTGGAAACTAGTTTTCATTTTGTTCATGAGAGATTGGGTGTGCCTCACAATATGGACACCAGAGTTCATGTCTCAGGTGCTCCCTGCGTGGGGTTTACATGTTCTCCCTGTGGCTGTGTGGGTTTCCTCTCATAGATTAAGTGAATTGGGGTTTCTAAATTGGTCCGTGTGTGCGTGTGTTTTTACGGCAAAGGCCAAGTGTCCTATCCAGATGTTGCTCCTGCCTTGCGTCTGGTGCTTTCAAGGATAAGCTTCAGCTGCCCTGCATCCCTGCCCTGAAGAAGTGGGTTAAGAAAATGGATGGACATCTGTGGATTGATGCTATTAGAGAATGAATGTGAAGCCTCTTGTCATTTTAAGGCACGGTGTGCGACACAGCATTAAACAGCGATTCATCTCACCATAATTCTGACACAACAAGCTGAACAATTACACCTCATCTGATCAGTCACGTTATTTTGTTCTCAAAGCAGGCAGAAATCTATTTCTGAACTATTTCCTTAATGAGATAAATGTGCCAATAACAAAAGACTACAGTAGATTGTGCACTAACATTCTCCTGCCTCGAACAGAAAGCATTTCTAGGCTTGACCGCTGCTATTTTCTTTCTAATGTGTTGCGGTGCTCTGATTGTCACTACCATCATGAGACATTTTTTACATGCAGTTTTCACGCAGTACCAACTCCCATTTAGTACTACCTAGTTCTATAAAAAAAAAAAAAGCTGGTGCGTTACATTTTCAGAAGTTTGGTATTAACTTGGTACCGAAATATCAGTTCTTGTGACATCCGTACTTGCAGCCATTTCTGACAGTGTGAGTGACACCGACAGCTTTCTACTTGATCACTTAAGCAGACTTACATTGGCAAGTTCAGTTTTAAGATGGTGAGGTGTAGTAGCGGTGTAACTGATCCCCACTTACGGTTTGCTTTGTAGCTCAGCTTTCAAGATACACCTCGGTTTGTATTTAACTTGAATTAGAAAATGAACCAATTTACAATTTATTCTCCCAGTTTTAATTCTATCATATAGAAACTGAACACAAAAGAACACCTTCAATGATGCCTTCATATAGATGTTCTGTTTGCATAATGTAAATGTTTACTTTTGCCTTTTCAGTTATTTAAATCACACATAAAAATAACAAGGCTGAAAACTGTTGATGTCCAGTTTTCTGTATTTTCATTTTTTTTCTTTTACTAATGTCTCTGTGGCATGTCCCATAATTGACAGATGTTCTATGTCTATAATTTTCAACTTTTCAACAATGAAATAGCAGATGGCCGAAACTTACATTTTGTCTGAGGTGAGCAAGTGGATAACCTCCCAGCAGTAAACAGGACTACTAAGGAGGTACTGAGGGATTTGTTAATTGTAGAGGGAGAAGTGCTGTTCAGATTAAATAGGCTGAAATCAAACAAATCACAAGGACCAGATAATATTTATCCTCTAGTTCTTAAGGAGGCTAGTGAGTACAGATATAAACCCTTGACACATATTTTTAGGAAGTCATTGAGCACTGGAGAGACTCCGAAGGACTGGAAAATGGCAAATATCATCCCATTATATAAAAAGGGTGACAGGGCAGATCCAAGCAACTATAGGCCAGTAAGCTTAACATGCATCACAGGAAAATTAATGGAAGGAATTATTAAGATAAGATCGAGCAACACCTGGCAAGGACAGAAGTTATTAGGAACAGTCAGCATGGGTTCAGAACAGGGAGGTCGTGTTTTACTAACATGCTGGAATTCTATGAAGAGGCAACAAAAGGATACAATCAAAGTGGAGCAGATGATATTATTTATCTGGACTTTCAGAAAGCATTTGATAAGGTGCCACATGAGAGGTTGGGCAACAAACTAAAAAAAGTGGGAGTTCAGGGTGATGTGTGTAGATGGGTGCAGAATTGGCTCAGACACAGGAAGCAGAGGGTGATGGTGTGAGGAACCTCATCAGAACTGGCGGATGTTAAGAGTGGTGTCCAGCAGGGGTCAGTGCTAGGGCCGCTGCTATTTTTTATATAAATGATTTAGATAGTAATATAAGTAACAAACTGGTTAAGTTTGCAGGTGATACCAAAATAGGTGGATTAGCAGATAATTTGGAATCCGTTATATCATTACAGAAGGACTTGGATAGCATACAGGCTTGGGCAGATTTGTGGCAGATGAAATTTAATGTCAGTAAATGTAAAGTATTACATATAGAAAGTAAAAATGTGAGGTTTGAATACACAATGGGCAGTTGGAAAATCGAGAGTACACCTTATGAGAAGAACATAGAAGTCGTAGTGGACTCTACGCTATCGACTTCCAGACGGTCTTCAGAAGCCATTAAGAAGGCTAACAGAATGTCAGGTTATATAGCGCCCTGACATGTGGAGTACAAGTCACAGGAGGTTCTGCTGAAGCTTTATAACACACTGGTGAGGCCTCATATGGAGTACTGTGTGCAGTTTTGCTCTCCAGGCTACAAAAAGGACATAGCAGTGCTAGAAAAGGTCAAGAAAAGAGCGACTGGGCTGATTCCAGGGCTACAGGGGATGAGTTATGAGAGAAGATTAAAAGAGCTGAGCCTTTACAGTTTAAACAAAAGGAGAGAAGGCATGATTGAAGTGTTTAAAATTATGAAGGGAATTAGTCCAGTGGATCAAGACTGTTATTTTAAAATGAGTTCATCAAGAACACAGTTGGAAACTTGTTAGGGGTAAATTTTACACAAACATTAGGAAATTTTTCTTTACATTGAGAACTATAGACACTCAGAATAAGCTGCCAAGTAGTATGTTGTATAGTAGGACTTTAGGGACTTTCAAAACTCGATTTAATGTTATTTTAGAAGAATTAAGTGGATAGGACTGGCAAGCTTTGTTTGGCTGAATGGCCTGTTCTCATCTAGATAGATAGATACTTTATTAATCCCAAGGGGAAATTCACAATCTAGATGATTCTAATGTTCTAATAAACTTAAAAAGGTTTGGTAGCTTAGATAATGTACTGTGAACTCAGCCATGGTCTTCAGATTTTGTAATAAGCCACCAGTCTACACCTATTGACTGTAAATTACTATAAGAGATACACCATCTGTTTATGTCATTCTGAATTGGGACTGGGTGGGGAGACACCAAAGATGCTTGTGTCCTGGTGCCTCAAAAAACTTTAATCTGACCCTGCACTCAACAAAGGAACAAAAACACAGAAATCATCTCAAGTCAATGGTTTTGTTCAGTTCAAAAAACCTTGCTTCACTTCTCAGCTGAAAGCAAGCCTTTTTTTGAAGGATCCCTTTAGCCCCAAGGCTTTCACTGATTATTTGTTTTAGCACCCACCTTCTTCAGTGCTCTTCATGTAAGACTCCAATTGTTCCGATTTCACATGGAGAAAATGATCGTGGAGGAAGCAGGGTCCACTTGGAGTGTAGCCTAACCCGTCTGCAGAGAGAGGCTCCAGTTTAAAGTCTTCTTTCTTGACACTGCTTGGAAAGTTATGTTGATACATTTCAGTGCTGTCATACTTGTGCTCAGTCTCTTCTTTAAAGCTGAAACATTCCCATTTCTCATCCTCTTTTTTGATGTTGAGGATTCTTTTCTCTATGGTATCCATGAAAAGCAGGGCTGTTGTATTCTCCCATTCCTCTTCTTTAATCTCACCCTCTGAGGCGTCCTCTTTTTCACATTTAATTTCCTTTTTAAAACGCTCTTGAACAGCCTGGTGCATCTCCATTCCATACATCTGAAATAGCACCGTCCTCTTTTTTTCTATAGAAATACCAGAAATGACTGAAATTAGAAGGGTACACAAAAGTGAACACATTTGACTTTCAACTTTTATTTTGTCCTCTGAAAAGATATAAAAAAGCCAAGTCATATTAGGTAACAGAAGCCACATTAGAGCACTTGCACAGCATTTCATCTTCTTCATGCCCAGCAATCAGGAATGAAAATGTCTTAAGGGGCATGGACAGCCATCACAAAACACTGGTAGAAGATCAACTCCTACAGGGAAAGTCCAGCATGTCTGCACTTCACATGCACTTAATACGTTATGTCCATGTGATATGCATTTTTTTCTGTTTACTCTATGTTGCAAACTTGGAACTAAAGAAATAGTACATTTACAGTGCATCTGGAAAGTATTCACAGCGCATCACTGTTTCCACATTTTGTTATGTTACAGCCTTATTCCAAAATGGATTAAATTCATTTTTTTCCTCAGAATTCTACACACAACACCCCATAATGTCAACGTGAAAAAAGTTTACTTGAGGTTTTTGCAAATTTATTAAAAATAAAAAAATTGAGAAAGCACATGTACATTAAGTATTCACAGCCTTTGCCATGAAACTCAAAATTGAGCTCAGGTGCATCCTGTTTCCCCTGATCATCCTTGAGATGTTTCTGCAGCTTAATTGGAGTCCACCTGTGGTAAATTCAGTTGATTGGACATGATTTGGAAAGGCACACACCTGTCTATATAAGGTCCCACAGTTGACAGTTCATCTCAGAGCACAAACCAAGCATGAAGTCAAAGGAATCGTCTGTAGACCACGAGACAGGATTGTCTCAAGGTACAAATCTGGGGAAGGTTACAGAAAAATTTCTGCTGCTTTGAAGGTCCCAATGAGCACAGTGGCCTCCATCATCCGTAAGTGGAAGAAGTTCGAAACCACCAGGACTCTTCGTAGAGCTAGCCGACCATCTAAACTGAGCGATCGGGGGAGAAGGGCCTTAGTCAGGGAGGTGACCAAGAACCCGATGGTCACTCTGTCAGAGCTCCAGAGGTCCTCTGTGGAGAGAGGAGAACCTTCCAGAAGGACTACCATCTCTGCAGCAATCCACCAATCACGCCTGTATGGTAGAGTGGCCAGACGGAAGCCACTCCTTAGTAAAAGGCACATGGCAGCCCGCCTGGAGTTTGCCAAAAGGCACCTGAAGGACTCTCAGACCATGAGAAAGAAAATTCTCTGGTCTGATGAGACAAAGATTGAACTCTTTGGTGTGAGTGCCAGGCATCACGTTTGGAGGAAACCAGGCACCGCTCATCACCAGGCCAATACCATCCCTACAGTGAAGCATGGTGGTGGCAGCATCATGCTGTGGGGATGTTTTTCAGCGGCAGGGACTGGGAGACTAGTCAGGATAAAAGGAAAAATGACTGCAGCAATGTACAGAGACATCCTGGATGAAAACCTGCTCCAGAACGCTCTTGACCTCAGACTGGGGTGACGGTTCATCTTTCAGCAGGACAACGACCCTAAGCACACAGCCAAGATATCAAAGGAGTGGCTTCAGGACAACTCTGTGAATGTCCTTGAGTGGCCCAGTCAGATCCCAGACTTGAATCCAATTGAACATCTCTGGAGAGATCTTAAAATGACTGTGCACCGACGCTTCCCATCCAACCTGATGGAGCTTGAGAGGTGCTGCAAAGAGGAATGGGCGAAACTGGCCAAGGATAGGTGTGCCAAGCTTGTGGCATCATATTCAAAAAGGCTTGAGGCTGTAATTGCTGCCAAAGGTGCATCGACAAATTAATGAGCAAAGGCTGTGAATACTTATGTACACATGCTTTCTCAATTTTTTTATTTTTAATAAATTTGCAAAAATCTCAAGTAAACTTTTTTCACGTTGTCATTATGGGATGTTGTGTGTAGAATTCTGAGGAAAAAAATGAATTTAATCCATTTTGGAATAAGGCTGTAACTTAACAAAAGGTGGAAAAAGTGATGCGCTGTGAATACTTTCCGGACGCACTGTACATCAAATTAACAACGTATGTATAGGGCGCTGACTACAGGCTACAACACTTGCACAAATGTATTCCTATAATGCTTTACTAGTAAACTGCTGAACTTTACAACATCAGACTGGGTAATTCAAAAGAAATTTTTTACATTTGAATATTGTTAGTAATATTTAATTAACATTCATAATAATGTATATTTCATAGGTCGGCCATTCCTCTCTCACTATAGTAACTGATGCATTTACATTTTGTTGTATTAGAGATCTAGCTCATTCCTACAACTTCAGTAATATTGTTGAGCTGCTAAAAACACCGCTGCTCTGTCTAATGCATGTTCTTTTATTTTACAATGCTTTAAACTGTAAATAACAGGATGGTCTGCAACACAAATGCTCTTTATTTTCCCAGGTTATCCCATAATGCACCATACAACCCATTTTCTAGACAGTTCCAAAGATGGGCATCTATTGATGTTGCACTCTAATCGGTATCTTTTTCAGCCATATCAAAATGTTCTCCGCAATCGCTTGTCCAGGTTACTTACATAGTGTGAGGGGAAAAAAAAAGTGCAACCAAAGTTGGGTTGCCTGGTTACGAAAATAAACAGTAGCCCGACAGTGCGCACGTTGATGACGTATGCATTGAGAAACGTCCAGGAGGTTTGCACAATAAAACAAAAGCAAATCAGCAGGGACAGGGATTGGCAATATTTCTAGGATACAGACTCGCAGAATGAAGGCGCTCTAAAACATGAGTTTGTTCCATGTCGTACTCAAGATCCAGCAGTGTGCCACTGAAACGACTAGAGGTCCCGCGCTGGGTTGGGCAAAGGTCACACGCAAACAAAACGTGCACATTTCCCCTGTGCGATGGCCGTTAACGACACAAATCACTACACAGAGGACAAAACATCGTATCCGACTGTTGACATGTAATGTGTAGTTTGACTGCATGTGCTCTCCAAATGTCAATGTCGCCTGTGCAAACAAAACCTGCCGAACTAGCAGCGGACTTTGGTATCTTATATTCAGGAGCGGCGGTCGGGGATCCCGACGCTTAAAAAAAAGCGCCCAGACACACAAGTGCTGCTTCCGAATATATCTGAATTGATCACAGCCCAAGACCAGTGAGTAGCGCGGACACGTGGGCAATATGGACACTCACCCGAGGAAAAATTCCCACACAGCAGAAACAGAGACGGGGTTCAGGTGCTACTCGCTGATCGTATTCGAGTCTATCCCGCCGGTGGCTTCTTTATGCAGCGAACATGTTGTTTAGTCCAGTAGCTCTCTATAATTGTACGATACTCACCTGCTTGCAGGTCCAACGTCAGGTGCTAACCGCTCACACTTCCTCGTTTGCTGGAGTCGCAGCGTGAAGCGAGAAACAAGGAAAAAAACTGCTTGACAAGAAGGTTCGGAATGTGTCAAAATAAAAGTCTCCCACAAAGCCAGAAAAACAGAAGTCATATTGCTGTTACTAGTCTGAAGATCAATATGTCAAATTGTGTAACCCAGTGACAGCACACAGTTGTTAAATATAAGAACAAATGTGATGAGAACGGATCATTTAGCCTTAGTTTTACACAGTTAAAGATTTGGTGTTCACCAAAGTACTGTTTTCTATCACATTTGGTAATTTATTGCATAGGTCCGTGGCGCTCTGTGTGATGAAAACATTTTTTGTTTGTTTGTTGTTTTTTTTTTGGTTTGTTTTCATACGTGCGGCCAGTGCGGTTTAGTGGTTAAACCTTTGGACTTTAAACGCTGAGGATGTGTGTTTAAATCCAGTACTGATACTGACTGTGTGATTATGAGGAACTCATTTCAACTGCCAGTTGGTAAAACAAAAGAAATGTAGTTAAGTGGATCTAAAATTTTGTTAGTCATCTTTGATACAAACAACAGCCAAATAAGTAAAAGTAATCTCCCTTAATTTTTCTTACTTTTTCTGTCCACAAAATGTGTATCATTCTTTTATAAAACTACACCTCAGAGCTCTTTATTCTACCTTCCATTATTTTGCTCACAGTCTGTGTTTCACAAGCATACATTAAGATTGATCAAACATAACACCTTAGAATGTTCATCTTTGTTTTTATTGTTATGCTTTGGTTCATAAGTATATGTTTTAACTGTGTAAAGCGTTTTTGCCATAGCAATCCTCCTTTTGATTTCTTGATCACATCCTCCACCTCGTATTAATATGCCACCAAAGTAACAAAAGTGATTCACTTGCTTGACGCTTTCAGATTTTACTTTCAAATGACATTCTGGACCAACTTTCTCATTTGTAAACACCATACAATTTCTTGCAATTCAACACTAGTCCCTTCACTTTTTTTTCTACTCTCACTCCCACTTCAACAAATGAAGGAGCATTAAAGAAAGCACAGGTTGAAAGATATTTACTAAGTGAGACAAAGAAAAAACAACTAAAATATCTGTGACACATCATCAGAGCTGGAGACATTGAAAGTGTTGCATTTCTGGGTAAAATCAATGGGAAGAGAATGAGAGGAAGGCAGAGAAGCACAATGAGATGGTTTGGGAGCAACAGGAGTTGTAATGAGATTTTCAATATGGCAAGGGAAAGAGTCAGGTGGAAGACTGTGATCACCAACATCTGCATCGGACATGGCACTTGGAGCGAGAGGGAGAGAGGGCCCCATTTAATTAAAAAGAAAAAAGAAAATAACAGCTGGTATCCAGCTTACTAAATCCTTTTATAATTTTACTTTACTTTTGTATCATGTATTCTCTTAAAACCACGTTGTGTATATTGACAAGATAAATCTTCAAAATTTGCCTCACATCTCCACAGGTTGGGGCAGACTGGTGCTTCTGAGGCTAAGGATCTGTGCTGGCAATCGGAAGGTTGCCGGTTTGAATCCCGTAAACACCAGAAGCGACTCCAGTCCATTGGGCCCCTGAGCAAGGTCCTTAACCGGCAATTACTCCATCCTGGGTATGAAGTTAACCTGCATCCAGCCCTGCAAGAAGGTCCTCCAACTCACAGGGAAAATTTGGGTGTGTGTGGCAGGATTGGCACTCCAGCCACCATAAAAAACAGTGTGGTGAAGTAGTCTGTCATGTGGTGGGTGCAGCAAACGCACTCTCAATGCATGCTCCCAACCCCTCTATCGCCACATGTTGCAGTCTTGGAACAAAGCAGGGGAAGTGGAGTGCTGTAACACTGTCTTCAGGAGGGCATAGTGGTCTCCAGTCATATAAGGATGATTAAAATGATTGGAAAGTAAATTAAAACCAATACCAATTATAGGTACTTAAAACAACAGAGTGAAGTGCAGACAGCTGTTTTATTATATATGTAGTAATTTTAAAGGATATGAGCATCACACACCAGACCAGCTAAAATGGCTACAAGCCTGAAATGTATTTCAGATTATTTACTTATTTATTTTTGGTGTTACAAAGAATGTTATCTACAGTGGCATATGGCTGGGACACCTCTACAATGGAAAGACAGGAGGAGGGAGCAAATCCAGAGTATTACCTCCCCCGGAGCACTAGGTAGCAGCCCCACTGAGTTGCAGCAGTGCCCCAGACTCCCACAGGGCTCCATAGGAGTTAGAGTTTAGTGCAGCCCTGTTGGGGTTCATGGGTGCCACCAGGGGGTGCTGCAGCTACTGCTGAGTCCTTGATTTCAGCACTTCTTCCATACCTGGAATTGATGCCGGAAGTAGGTCAACGAGCACCTGGAGCACCTCTGGGTGACCTATGAAAGGAGCTAGCAGACACTATAATAATAATTATTATTATTATTATTTGCATTTATATAGTGCACACTAGACCGGGAGCCAGAGTCGGGTGGGAGAAGACAAAGCTTGCCAGGAGGAGTGGAGTCAAAAAGAGAGAGAAAGAGAGAGAGGAGAAGGAAAAGAAAGTGCTGTGGACTGTGCTTATTGTGGCTGTGCTCGGAGGTGGGAAACAAGAGAAAGCATTTCCCACATAGAAAAATAAATGTGTGCTGTGTCATGGACTTGCTTCTTGGCCTGTTTGTGTTGTGTTGGGGCAGCTGTATGCCCCCTGGTGGCCCACACTACCAAATTCAATTAGTATTCGATCTGCTGAATCGCCTTTAGGGTCACGGTTTGGGGTTGAAGCCCATCATACCAGCCTGGGATCTAAGGCAAGAAACTTCCCATGGTAAAAATAGCATTAGTTCTCAAAGCTGACAAATAATACAAAGCATCAAAAACTCAATAATGCTGATTAGAACCAGTTAATGACAGACTGAGCATCCAGACAACATGTAATTGAGGAAACTGCAGGGCTCTGGTACCTGCTTAGTGTAGATGATTTATGACAGACTCTGGTTTAAACTAACAATCACCCCATCCATTTTCTAGCTCTCTCAGGGTTGAGATGGTCAGAGCCTATCCCTGCAGAGCTGGGCACAAGGTAGGAACCAAACTTAGAAATGGTTCCAGTACCTCAAACATTTTGACAAACATTAATCACCGTCTTTCCTAAACAAAATAAGGACTTGTTACAATGTGCATCATACAGACCAATTTCACTCCTGAATAATGATGTTAAGATACTCTCAAAAATTCTAGCTAGAAGGATGGAGAAAGTGCTGCCCTCGGTAATATCACAGGATCAAACAGGATTTATTAAAGGCCGACACCTATCTCCCAATCTCCGACGCTTGTTTAATGTTATATATTCACCAGCAAAATCAAACACCCCAGAGATATTACTATCATTAGACGCAGAAAAAGCATTTGATATGATTGAGTGGAACTACCTTTTCACTGCATTGGAGAAATTTGGGTTTGGCCGAATATTTGTGCATGGATCAAACTACTGTATACCAATCCAGAAGCTTCAGTTTGTATTAATAACATTTGCTCAGACTACTTTAAACTAGAACGTGGTACCAGACAAAGATGTCCCTTGTCGCCACTGTTGTTTGCAATCGCTATTGAACCACTGGCGGTTCACTGCCGAAATTCTTATCAGATAAAGGGGATTGTCAGAGAAGGACTGGAACAGAAAATTTCTCTATATGCAGATGATATGGTCTTATATATATCAGACCCAGAAAACACTGCCCTGCTGTTTTAACAGCACTAACAGCATTTCAAAAGATATCTGGTCTTAGAATTAATCTGAATAAAAGTATACTCTTTTCAGTGAATTCACGAGCATATAATATTAGATTAGACACCCTACCTTTTACCATAGCAGATCAGTTTAAATACCTAGGGGTAAATATCACAAGTAAACATAAAGCTCTTTATCAACAAAATGTTGCCGTCTGTATGGAAAAAATTAAGAAAGACTTGCATAGATGGTTAACCCTTCATCTCACTCTAGCCGGAAGAATTAACATTGTTAAGATGAATATCCTTCCTAAGCTTCTCTTTTTATTTCAAAACATTCCAATATATCAATAAATCATTTTTTAAACAGTTAGATTCAACAATAACCTCATTCATTTGGAACTCAAAACACCCACGTATCCGAAGAGCGACCCTACAAAGACCTCAGGCAGAAGGTGGCATGGCTTTACCTAATTTTCAGTTTTATTACTGGGCAGCAAACATACAAGCCATAAAAACCTGGACACAAATAAATGAACATACACAGGCTTGGTCCGCAATAGAAGTAAAATCCTGTAGTACTTCTTTATATTCCCTGCTCTGCTCTCCAATAAATGTAAGTCATCGCAAATATACTAATAACCCAATTGTGCTTTACTCACTCAGAATATGGAACCAAATTAGAAAGCATTTTAAGATGGAAAATCTTTTATCGGTGGCACTGCTGCAAGAGAACCACCTCTTTCAACCTTCGCAAGTATATCCAGTTTTTAATACCTGGAAAAGTTTTGGGATTAAAATGCTCAGAGATCTTTATATAGACAACATATTTACATCTTTTGAACAATTGCATTCAAAATTCAACCTCCCAGCTACACATTTCTTTCACTATCTTCAAATTAGAAATTTTGTTAAACAGAAATTACCCGATTTCCCCCACCTCGCACCATCCACAATGCTGGAAAATATACTGCTCAGTTTCGAGGAATTAAACACCATTTCCGCAATATATAAAATCTTATTAGAGTCCCTACCTTTCAAAGATCCAAAAGGACATTGGAAAAAAGATCTCTTAATCAATATATCAGAAAAGGAGTGGAAGGTAGCAAGCAGAGAATTCACTTGAGTTCTATATGCGCAAAGCATAGAATTATTCAACTAAAAATTATATATCGAGCTCATCTGTCTCGCTTAAAACTGTCCAAAATGTTTCCAGGGCAGGATCCAACCTGCGAACGCTGCAACCAAGCTCCTGCCTCACTGGGTCACATGTTCTGGGCCTGCACCCAACTAACATCATTTTGGACCAAAATTTTTAAGTGACTTTCAGACCACCTTGGGGTCACAATCCCTCCTAACCCACTAACAGCTGTGTTTGGTGTTCTTCCAGACGGACTTGAAGTGGAGAAGGACAAGCAAACGGTGATTGCATTCACTACACTTTTGGCACGCAGACTTATTCTGTTAAATTGGAAGAATCCTAATTCTCCTTTGATAAGTCAGTGGGAAACCGATGTTTTATATTATTTGAAATTGGAAAAAATCAAATTCTCAGTTAGAGGATCTGTACAAAATTTTTTCAAAACCTGGCAGTAAATCAATATTATTTTAGAATAAGAGAATTAACTATTACCGCATTTAATCCCCTTCTCCATCTCTTATTTACATATATATTTATTTCTCCCTTTCTTTTGTTTATTGTTGTCTTATTAAAAAGCCTAAAGCAATTCTCCTTTGGCTAAGCTCTCCTTCTCAGGGGTGGGGTTTGATTTGTCTTCAATTTTGTTGGGTTATAAATTGATCTATTTGTATGGAATGATTACAATGAAAATTAATAAAATAAAAATATAAAAAAAAAAAAAAAGAAATGGTTCCAGTTCATGACTGGGCACACTCAGACACACACCTGCCTCATCCATAGTTGACAGTTAATTTTATCTGCATGTCTTTGGAATATGAGAGGAAAAAACATTGTTAGCATTTGGAGAAGCAGCAAACAGACAACATCAAGCTGGGATTAGTACCACAGAGCAGAAGAAATGTACATAATAATACAAGGAATTTAGAATATATGTTATGTGTTGGTTGTTCTGACTTTGTGATATTGCTAAACATTGAAGCCAATATGGCCACGATGCCTTTTTTTCACATTTGCTTGCACACATGGCTCATTGAGTACCAGTAGTCCTTTAGCCAAATAATAAGAGGTTGTGTACACTGATTTTTTAAATCATGGGCCCTTCTCTTTACATAATCTTGTAGTAACGCTGTGTTTATAACTGGATTACCTCTCTCTGAAAGGTTTTTGTTCAGCATGGCACTGTAAAAGTTTGGCATACTTTAGATAAGCCATTTTCTTTCCTTTGGCCCGGTGTGGGTGTGTGCATTGTGATAAACTGTTGATCTGGCCCAAGGTTATTTTCCATCTTGCTGGGCGAGTCTCTGGCTCTCATGAACCTCAAATTGATACAAAGAGTAGTGAAAGTTTTAATTATATGTGCAAGACTTGTGTGTGTGTATAAAATGTGGTAAATGCTGTCATTAATGTAGCTGAGGTGTTTTAATAAAACAAAAACTTTTCTATTGCATGTAATAAAAACCAGCAGCAACTGACCAAGGACCTTCCCTCTTAATACTAGAGCCAGCTGGCTTCACTAGCGGATCATCTGGCCTTCCTCATGACCTCCTCCGTGATGCCCATCAACAGTAAGGCTTTGTACAGTGAGCACCCTGCACATTTCTGACTGCTGCCATCAATGAGCTCACCGTGCACCCTTTTATCTTCTAAATGTTTCACGTTTCTGCCCATTGATTTCCTCCAAGAGCTTCACCATGACCATTTGCTAGGTGGCCTCTGAGAACATAATCATGTCCAGGTGAAGAGTTATAAGTGCCATTTTAGAACAAGTATTTTAAAGAGTGTGTTTATCCAGAAACGGACAGTGTACAAAAACAATGTACACTGTCTGTTTGTGATATTTTCTGAAAACCTCAACTGCTTGCCCAAATCCACTCTCAGCTGTCAGTTGTTTAGGAGGCCAAACCTTATTTTTGACTTTGAGTGGGCCTTTTGGCCAGCCTTGACAAAAGGGATACTGATGGAAATAATTAGTGTCATTGATGGCTGTGTCAGTGTGATACACAACTGCCTTCAGCATCTAGTCATGATACCACCGGCAAAGGATTTTGAGCAATTGCTCAGAAGGTGCCCCAAGGATCCTCTCCCGGTGCATAGATGGCAGAAGGGCAATATACTCTTGGCCCAGACATGAAGGTTAGCTGTAGTCAGTAAGGTGTCATATATAGTATTAACTGGGAAACAGACTTGGTAGAAGACAGCCTGCCAGACTAAAGTTCGACCACACTGTTTTAAATAAAAGTGCCAAGTGGTTCTTCAGAGCTATGCCATAGGGGAGCCATTTTTGGCTTTCAAAATACCCATCCAGATGAAGGTTCCAGAAAGAGCCTTTTATTTATCTAGATTCATAACAGGCTCAATACAGTAGATAATCAGGAATAGATGGTAACATATCTGTGAAATACTGATGGGTTATGCTGCTCCTTACAATAATCCAGGCCAAATTCAGGTTTTATTAATAACCTGTTGGTGTCATTCTAGGTGCTCTATTATATTAAACATTTTAGATTTTTTTTCTACATATTAGGACATTTTTCAAGGCACAAAGACCCAACTTCATATACAAAGAACCCGTCCCAGAATGAAATGGTGCTTTGTCAAGCAATAATTCTATGAGGAACCACACAACCCAGTAAAGAACCATAAAATGGCATTCAAAAACCAGCATTTTTAAGAGTGGCAGGTGACTGCTCATGGCAAAGCACTCTCCTATGTTGCCCATTCTCCTTGCTGCTTGAGCTCCACCATCCTCTACACATTTCAATAGTTCTCTCTGAATTAAGTAATGCCTTCCTCTGTCCCAGGCTTTACCCACCTTGGCCTTTGGGAAGAGGCCAAGACCTCTCAGGATTTTCTCTAGCACTGAAATGTCCATTTTTGTAACACGGAGACACAATATTTCAGATAATATCTTAAAAATTCAGTGTGTAGGTAAATCATAAGCACCCTTGTTTTGTACTTTAGACTCTGTAGACGTGAAATAACTCAACATCCTAAGAGCATTCTTAGTAGCTTCTGCACACTTTCTGTTTGTGCAGAAACACTCTTTAAAATTCTTGTTTTAAAACTGCATTTTGCTTAGTTGTGTGGGTTCCTTGTAGAACCATTACAGAACTATTTCATTCTCAGAAAGTTTCTTTGTATGTGAAATTGGTTCTTAGGACCTTGAAAAGGTTCGTAATGTGTGGTCAAAACAGAAATTTTAATGTGTTATAGGCTACTAGCAGCATACTCAAAGATCAAGGAAATCTGAATTTGGTCTGTTTAATTGTATGCAGTAAGAGTCTTTTTAAAATTATGAACTCATTGGTATTTCACAAATCTGTTATCACCTATTTACTGTAAAGAAGCTGTTATGGATCTAAATAAATAAAGGTTCTGTCTTTCCTGTGGATGGTCTTTTTGGAAATCCAAAAATGATTCCTATGTGGCACTGCTCTGAAGAACCACGTTGACAATTGTAAAAGGTGCTAAAACAAGCAAAAAAGTTTGGGGAGTTGTCCCAGTATACTTGAAAAAAAAAGTTATACGAAATAGCAACAGGTCTTTGCAGACGGAGTTCAAAACGGAATTGACATGATGTTTAAAGATGGTGGATTTATAGTAAAAAGACAGGAAGAGGCGGGATCTTGAAGGGATCGGAACCGGAAATGACATCATGAGGTTGGAATGTCTTGGGAGGTGGAAATTAAGACATTAGGAGTTGGGCTCTTCTGATCATAGACATACTGTATATAGATAGACACCGCATTTACTGTGCTGCCCAGTTGACACGATACGTCAGTGCATCTGCCATATTGGGAGTGGCAGAAGTGCCATTAAAACTAATACAGGTAGATGTGGTTTTCTGATGAAAAAACAATAACGTTTAAAACAGTATCACTTACATACAACAGATTTTGGCAAATCATTTAAATGCAATTATTTATATCCATTTATACACTAATAATGGCAATTATTAAATAATAATAATAATAATAATAATAATATTATTATTATTAAATAATTCCTCCCATATAAGTAACATTTCTTGGACTACCTTCTTCCATCTCCAAAACATTTCTAAACTTTGTCCTGTTCTTATGCAACACAGTACTGAAGTATTGGTTAATGCCCGAGTCACCTCACGTATAGATTACTGTAATGCTATTCTTTCTGGCATCCCACAAAAACTTGTCCATCGCTTACAACTTCCAAATTCTGCTGCCAGGATAATAACTTGCTGTTCTAAATCCACTGAACATATTACACCTATTCTCTCTCAACTTCACTGGCTCCCTGTTAACTACAGAATACAATACTAAATACTGCTCTTAACATTTAAAGCTCTCCACAGTCTTGCTCCCCCTTACCTCACTGATCTCCTACAGACTTACACTCCTTCTTGCTCACTTAGATCCTATAACTTGAGAGTATTCAGCCTGGCAATATGGTGCAGCCTTACTTTGTGGAAGAGAGACACAACTAAAGACAGGAGTATAAAATGATGGTTGTCAATTTCAAACTGTGTTTCCTCAATGTGCTCCTTGAGAAAAAACACATCATCTGAACCAATCTCAGCCAGAACAAACTGATTGATCAAAGATACACTGACAGCTTGCCCTAATGTCGACTGTCGGATAACACGCTCAGCTACTTTGACCACCTTGACTGTACCTTCAGAAGGAATCCTCACATCTCCTTTGTTTTTTAATGTGAGCAAGTGGTAGCTTTGATAATGTGATGCCAGTACAGCATCTGTTACCAAACTAGCACGGCACACATCACAGGACAGCTTTCTCAAAATCCCGTCTAGGGCTACCTCCCACTGCTTCCTCAGGTGGATTGCTTTGGGAAACTTTCAAAGTTTGAGAAATGTTAACAGCTAACAACAATCTACATAGTTAGTGACTAAATACGTTTAGCCAAAACGTTGTTTGGAGGCTCACTTGAGCACATAAATGCATAGCTTTGCTAGCTTAGCTTGGCATAGCTATAATTAAGATTATAAAATGGGATTTTCTAATGGCCAAATATAACCAAAACAATTGTTCATCTTTACCTATGAAATGTAATCCCTGTGATCTGGTTTGGAGCGTACAGCGGTTTGTACAATCCCAAGCAGCACATGCGTGAGGCATCTTTATCCATTACTTCACTCCACAGCAGTGCCATTCGCAATATGGTGGCGACGTTGACGTACGATGCTGCTGGTCATGAGGTGTCTAGCAATTCTATGTCTATGCTTCTGATGGTCTACAGAGGGAGAAAAGGAGAATGCATTAAAGGAGAGCACCGACCTCTGACTCAGCTGAGAAACACTTATATTTGAGCCCATAAACCGTCTCCAATGCACACTTGTGTAACACACTTTTATTCTGAAGAGTTTGGATGAGTCCAGTTTAAACTCTTAGTCCTTTTCCTTAAGATGTTCAGTCAAGTTTCTGACTCCTGATTGTGTAATCTATGTAATATTTCTACTTATAATTTCTAATTGAGACTGTAGGCCCTCAATTTATTTGGAATAACTCACCTTTTGTATTCAATGAAAACAGGCAGAGTGTATTTTAAGATGTCTTTAGGAAGCACTTTGCCAAAGAGTTTGTTTCCAAAGAAGAATACTCATTTTCGTTTAATATATAGCACTTCTTCCTTGTTATAGAACATAATAAAGATGAGCTGCTGGGACAGTATTAATTTCTGTCAATAGTATTTTTCTACCCCGTTGTGTTATTGACGGATGAGTGAGAAATGACTTGTCATGTTTGTTACTAGATTGGTCTACTCTTGCACCTTACTCTTACCACACACACACACACGCACACACACACACAGATCCTATTCACACAACTACATCTGATTGATGCCTAACTGACAGTCACTCTATAGTATTCTACATAGTATTCCATACACATAAGTACCATATAAGTGATGCTGTTACTCCGCACAGAGACTTACCATCTCTGACACTAACAACATGTCCTCACAGGTGGTGCAGTGGTAGTGCTACTGCTTTGCAGTAAGGAGACTGTGGAAGATTGTGGGTTCGCTTCCCGGTTCCTCCCTGTGTGGATAGCGCTTTGAGTATTGAGAAAAGCGCTATATAAATGTAATGAATTATTATTTAACATACAGGTGTCTCTTGATATAATTCAGACCAAAATGCTTCTTTGGTCTTCAAGAATATTCTAAATATAATGAAGGCTGATACCCCCTTTGCTTATAAGCCACTAACCAATTAATAATGTCTTACTTCCAAGACGTACTGCGCAGGCGCAAAAAGAGTCCGCGAGAGTCGGCTGAGGAGCCGAGAAAGGCGGACAAAAGAGGGCGAGAGAGGCGGATGAGGGTCCGCGAGAGGCGCAGGCGCAAAAAGAGTCCGCGAGAGGCGGAGAAAGGCGGACAAAAGAGGGCGACAAAGGCGGATGAGGGGCCGCGAGAGGCGGACAAGACCACAGAAACTAGGAGTGAGCACGCACCGAAAAAAGGAAAAGGCACATAAAAAAGTAGTCAAACGCGGGGAAAGCACGAAACACATTGCACACGAAACTAGACACACCAAAAAAAAAGAACATACGAGCGCACAACAGCAAGGCACCACCACACACTAACCCCCCCCCCCCCCCCCCCCCCACCCGACAGGCACGGGACGGGACGGGACACGCACCAAGAGGGGGATTCAACAAGCCTATGGAAGACAAAAAAAAAGAACACAAAACCACCCCACAGACCCTACAAGCAAGGGACGGGACACACACAAAGAGGGGGATTCAAACAAGTCACAGGAACACAAAAAGAAAGAAGACGCTCGCGCAACAACAATCCCCCCCACACATCCATAAGAAGTGACACCCAAAGCCACATATTCTAAAGTGAACGTCGACACCTTCACACTAGGCAGCATAAGTGGATGTCCTTTCAATAAAGCACTATTAAACGTTCAACTGCAGAAAAGGATACATATTAACAGTGAGTGCGATCCTCCTTATTACTTATCCATATTTCGCATGCTGAGAAAGAAACAAGTCATGAATACACGGTCACGGGTACAAAACGATTCGGAAAGGATAACGGGAACGTGCCCAAATGGACCGACACAATGCACGTAGACGCATTCAGCGCATGTGTCAAAGTGCTGCATCGAAAGAAGCACGATTTCAAACCGAAAGAGCTCGCGTATCAGACATACAAAAAAGGGAGCGAAGAGACAGAATAAATGAACGGAGACGTGAACAACGCGCAAATGAACTGACAGAAAAAAAAAAGCAAGACGCGAAAAGCACCAAGCTCAAATGACCGACATACAAAAACGGACAAGGCTCGATACAAACAATGCACGGCGTAGACTGAAACGGACTTTGCGCAAAGCGGAGGCGAATAAAAAAAAAGAAAAAAATTGCGCGTCACAAATAATGGACATGCAACAAAAAGGCAATCAAACGCAAAAAGCAAAACATGCCCGTCGCGGACATCAACGCCAGACACATGTTAAACGCTTACGCCAAATGGCTGAAAACGCCTTCAATAAGGAATCCACTATTGAGGAAAATTCTTTGGGATTAATGAATGTCATTTGCAATCATTGTCATTCACTTAACTTCACAGAAGAAACAACTGGCAATACAAATAATGAATTTACACGTTGTTGTCAAAAAGGTCAGATTAGACTGCCTCCTTTACATTCATATCCTGAATATCTAAAGAAGCTTCTAGCTAACGATGTGCCTGAAAGTAAAAACTGTATGAACTGCATTAGATCCTACAATAGTTCATTTGCTTTTGCATCTACAGGAGTACATATCAGGCCACCAAAAGGCAATGGCCCATACTGCTTTCACATATGTGGACAAATATTGCATCGCATTGGAACAGTGCACCCTGAAACAAATCAACAACGCAAATATGCACAAATCTACATCCTAGATCCAGATGAGGCAATCTATCAACGCATGAACCTTCCTGAAACAAACAATGCACAGAGCTTATAATGAGAAACGTCACTCATGTCATAAACAATCACCCATTGGCTAAGTCTATAAAAATGCTACATGAAGTTGAAAAGGAGGCAAATACAAAAGCAAATGCAGAAGGTATAGCGGCAACTACAATTGCTTTGGTCTTGATAAAGGACAAAGAACAAGATCCAAGACGATACAATCTGCCCGTCGTTAATGAAGTGGCAATTGTCTTTCAAAGTAAAGATGGTGAGCCTCCATTTCACAGATGTTCTACATTTACGTCCTGATAAAAACAACACACCTACATTCCAACGCAATGTTGCCTTCTCACGTGTTCGACGTTCATCTGACGTTAGAGTTAAAATTATAAATGATCCATGCCAAGGAAGACTCATTCAAGGACAAGACACCATCTTTACTACTAATGTTATATACAAAGAAATATTCCAATAAAACATTAATATATGCCAAACACTCTATTTGTTATTTCTATGCGCATCATCCAAGGCTGCACACTATTCTATATCTAATTCATACATCTCACTCTTTGTCATGTCCCAACGCCAGGGGTTGGCGAGCGAAGCGAGCAGGGGGCGGAGCCCCCTAGTAAGCCACTAACCAATTAATAATGTCTTACTTCCACACCACCCTGTCCCACTATTGGGGTGCCCTCCTCAGTCCAATAAGCCTGCAGGTTGGAGCAAATGCAATATTCCCTAAATCAGGTGCCCTAAAATTTACTTTATGGATTTAATCAGTCTAGAAATAAAGACACGATATAGAGATGCTGCTGAGAGTTGCTGAGAGTTTTTCGTGTTTTGCGTGGTGTGAGACTTAATTAAAAAATACATTTTTTAATTAATGCTAAGGAACCGTGCAGGATTTTTAAAGCTTTTTTTTCCGTTTAGAAGAGTTTTTTTTAATTAATTTATTTTTCTTTTGTGCTTTTTTTTCACCCGCACTTGAGCAAAAATAGCTGGTGTTTGGAGGTGCGCTTGGAAACGTTACTTGTACCTGTACGTGTACTTGTTCTTGTATTTGTATTTGAACTAACGTGGAAGAGGCAGGGCAGAAAGCAGCAGTAACTGATATCGACATCTGTAAGTAAATAACCGTATCGTAGCAATAGTTAATAAGTAACTGAAACAGTGATTGCTTAGTTTAAACTAAGGCTGACTGACTTCAAAGCAGTAAAGGGGAAGGCGCAGGGGTGCGTAGGTAAGCGGCCAGCGTTAAGACACCGATCAGGCACAAGGGGCTGCAGGATCAGATAAGATAGTAAGAAATTAACTAGCAGCAGATATTCACTAAGCAATTTTTATTTATTTATTTATTTTAGATTGAACGGTTGTTTGTGGTCCGTAGGTAGTTCAGTTAAGTGGACGACGGCGTATGGGTTTATTAATACGGGGCAAAACAAATAGTGCGAGTGGACAGCTTTTACGTAAAGTATAAGAGGAGCGCAAAGTTAGAAAACCAGACAGAGAAAAGTAAAGTTATCCTCATAGTAGGGATATTTCTAGCAGTTCTATAATTTATTTTCTTTTAGTTTTACCATGTAAATGAGGATAACCCACTACTTTCGGACCTCCTTTAACCGCCATCCCCTCCTTTAACCGCCACCTTATCGTGGTGGAGGGGTTTGCGTGTCCCAATGATCCTAGGAGCTCTGTTGTCCGGGGCTTTATGCCCCTGGTAGGGCCACCCAAGGCAAACTGGTCCTAGGTGAGGGATGAGACAAAGAGCGGTTCAAACCTTCTATGATGAATGAAAACTTTGGACGCCGTTTTCCCTTGCCCGGACGCGGGTCACCGGGGCCCCACTCTGGAGCCAGGCCTGGAGGTGGGGCTCGATGGCGAGCGCCTGGTGGCCGGGCCTGCACCCATGGGGCTCGGCCGGGCACAGCCCGAAGAGGCAACGTGGGTCCCCCTTCCCATGGGCTCACCACCTATGGGAGGGGCCAAGGAGGTCGGGTGCAGTGTGAGTTGGGTGGTGGCCGAAGGCGGGGACCTTGGCGGTCCGATCCTCGGCTACAGAAGCTGGCTCTTGGAACGTGGAATGTCACCTCTCTGAAGGGGAAGGAGCCTGAGCTAGTGTGCGAAGTTGAGAGGTTCCGGCTAGATATAGTCGGACTCACCTCGACGCACAGCTTGGACTCTGGAACCAATCTCCTTGAGAGGGGCTGGACTCTGTACCACTCTGGAGTTGCCCCCGGTGAGAGGCGCCGAGCGGGTGTGGGTATACTTATTGCCCCCCGACTTGGAGCCTGTACATTGGGGTTTACCCCGGTGGACGAGAGGGTAGCCTCCCTTCGCCTTCGGGTGGGGGGACGGGTCCTAACTGTTGTTTGTGCATATGCACCGAACAGCAGTTCGGAGTACCCACCCTTTTTGGAGTCCCTGGAGGGGGTGCTAGAGGGCATACCTTCTGGGGACTCCCTCATTCTGCTGGGAGACTTCAATGCTCACGTGGGCAATGACAGTGAGACCTGGAAGGGCGTGATTGGGAGGAATGGCCCCCCCGATCTGAACCCGAGCGGTGTTTTGTTATTGGACTTCTGTGCTCGTCACGGATTGTCCATAACGAACACCATGTTCAAGCATAGGGGTGTTCATATGTGCACTTGGCACCAGGACACCTTAGGCCTGAGTTCGATGATCGACTTTGTGGTCGTGTCGTCTGACTTGCGGCCACATGTCTTGGACACTTGGGTGAAGAGAGGGGCGGAGCTGTCAACTGATCACCACCTGGTGGTGAGTTGGCTTCGATGGTGGGGGAGGATGCCGGTCAGGCGTGGTAGGCCCAAACGTGTTGTGAGGGTCTGCTGGGAACGTCTGGCAGAGCCCCCTGTCAGAAGTAGCTTCAACTCCCACCTCCGGCAGAACTTCGACCATGTCCCGAGGGAGGTGGGGGGACATCGAGTCCGAATGGGCCATGTTCCGTGCCTCTATTGTTGAGGCGGCTGACCGGAGCTGTGGCCGTAAGGTGGTCGGTGCCTGTCGTGGCGGCAATCCCCGAACCCGTTGGTGGACACCGGTGGTGAAGGATGCCGTCAAGCTGAAGAAGGAGTCCTACAGGACCCTTTTGTCCTGTGGGACCCTGGAGGCAGCTGATAGGTACCGGCAGGCCAAGCGGAATGCGGTTTTGGTGGTTGCTGAGGCAAAAACTCGGGCGTGGGAGGAGTTTGGGGAGGCCATGGAGAACGACTTTCGGACGGCTTCGAGGAGATTCTGGTCCACCATCCGGCGTCTCAGGAAGGGGAAGCAGTGCAGTGTCAACACTGTATATGGTGGGGATGGTGCGCTGCTGACCTCGACTCGGGACGTTGTGGGTCGGTGGGGGGAGTACTTCGAAGACCTCCTCAATCCCATTAACATGCCTTCCAATGAGGAAGCAGAGCCTGGGGACTCAGAGGTGGGCTCCCCCATCTCTGGGACTGAGGTCACCGAGGTGGTCAAAAAACTCCTTGGTGGCAGGGCCCCGGGGGTGGATGAGATACGCCCGGAGTTCCTCAAGGCTCTGGATGTTGTAGGACTGTCTTGGTTGACACGCCTCTGCAACATCGCATGGACATCAGGGACAGTGCCTCTGGATTGGCAGACTGGGGTGGTGGTCCCCCTCTTTAAGAAGGGGGACCGGAGGGTGTGTTCCAACTACAGAGGGATCACACTCCTCAGCCTCCCTGGAAAAGTTTATTCAGGGGCCCTGGAGAGGAGGGTCCGTCGGACAGTCGAACCTCGGATTCAGGAGGAACAGTGTGGTTTTCGTCCTGGTCGCGGAACAGTGGACCAGCTCTATACCCTTAGCAGGGTCCTGGAGGGTGCATGGGAGTTTGCCCAACCAGTCTACATGTGTTTTGTGGACTTGGAAAAGGCATTCGACCGTGTCCCTCGGGGAATCCTGTGGGGGGTACTCCGAGAGTATGGGGTACCGGCCCCCCTGATAAGGGCTGTTCGGTCCCTGTACGATCGGTGCCAGAGCTTGGTCCGCATTGCCGGCAGTAAGTCGAACCCGTTTCCAGTGAGAGTTGGACTCCGCCAGGGCTGCCCTTTGTCACCGATTCTGTTCATAACTTTTATGGACAGAATTTCTAGGCGCAGCCAGGGCGTTGAGGGGGTCCGGTTTGGTGGGCTCAGGATTGGGTCACTGCTTTTTGCAGATGATGTTGTCCTGTTTGCTTCATCAGGCCGTGATCTTCAGCTCTCTCTGGATCGGTTCGCAGCCGAGTGTGAAGCGGCTGGAATGAGAATCAGCACCTCCAAATCCGAGACCATGGTCCTCAGCCGGAAAAGGGTGGAGTGCCCTCTCAGGGTTGGTAGCGAGATCCTGCTTCAAGTGGAGGAGTTCAAGTATCTCGGGATCTTGTTCACGAGTGAGGGAAGAATGGAGCGTGAGATCGACAGGCGGATCGGTGCGGCATCCGCAGTAATGCGGGCGCTGCATCGGTCTGTCGTGGTGAAAAAGGAGCTGAGCCGCAAGGCGAAGCTCTCAATTTACCAGTCGATCTATGTTCCTACCCTCACCTATGGTCATGAACTATGGGTAGTGACCGAAAGAACGAGATCGCGAATACAAGCGGCTGAAATGAGTTTCCTCCGCAGGGTGTCTGGGCTTTCCCTTAAAGATAGGGTGAGAAGCTCAGTCATCCGGGAGGGGCTCAGAGTAGAGCCGCTGCTCCTCCGCATCGAGAGGAGTCAGATGAGGTGGCTCGGGCATCTGATCAGGATGCCTCCTGGACGCCTCCCTGGTGAGGTGTTCCGGGCACGTCCAACCGGGAGGAGGCCCCGGGGAAGACCCAGGACACGCTGGAGGGACTATGTCTCTCGACTGGCCTGGGAACGCCTTGGGATTCTCCCGGAAGAGCTAGAAGAAGTGGCCGGGGAGAGGGAAGTCTGGGCATCTCTGCTCAAGCTGCTGCCCCCGCGACCCGACCTCGGATAAGCGGGAGACAATGGATGGATGGATGGATGGATGGATGGATAGTTTTACCATTTAAGTTAAACCATTTAATTTTAATTAAAAAATAAATTAAAAAAGTTAAGGCAGTTTTACTAATTCTAAATCAAACTTTAACAGTAAGGCCAGTGCAATACAGGTCCTGATCGATGTTGGACTTTTTAGATGATGGCTTGGGGGAGCCAGTCGTCTATGAGGGCTACATCTACAGGAGATGCCAGATGATCCAGCACCTCGAGATCAGGGTCACTGAACTGGAGGAGGAGTTGGCTGGCCTACATTGCAGTAAAGAATTGGTGGCACAGGAAGAGATTCCAGACCAGACAGGATGAGATAGGTGGGTATTGGCCACAAGGTAAAGGGTGCACACTGTGCAGGGGCATCAACCCCAGAATTAGCAGTGTCAAACCATTTTCAGGAGTTGGATGGTGTTTCTGATAATTCTGAGGTGGTAGGCAGGGATGTGGAGCCCCAACGGTTATTGTAATTCCCTACTGGCAGGTGCCCCTTCTAATCTTATATCACAGCTCCAGCTTATTCAAAACTCAGCTGCAAGAGTCCTTACTCGAACCAGCAGCAGCGAGCACATCACACCCATCCTGCTCCGTCTTCACTGGCTCCCTGTGTCCTACAGAATCGAATATAAAATCCTACTAATAACCTACAAAGCTTTAAATAACCTCGCACCAAACTACATCAGTGACCTCCTCCATCACTATGTGCCTGCCCGCCCACTAAGGTCCTCTGATTCTGGTAATCTTGTTGTGCCCCTCACTAATCTACACTCCATGGGTGACAGGGCCTTCAGCTGTATAGCGCCCAGACTCTGGAATGACCTACCAAAATTAATCAGGTCAGCTGACTCCATGAATTCCTTTAAAAAACAACTCAAAACTCATCTGTTCAGGAAGGCTTTTAGCTCAACTTGACTTTATTACCTTCTCTCAGTTTACTTCTCTGTCAAGATGCCAATGTAACCTGTATGTGTGTGTGTGCTAGACCATCAATTACGTTGTCTGTTTTTTTCAGAATTTACTGTCTTAATCTTCTTTATTTATTTATCTGGTTTGTACAATGCTATATACTGTATATTCTGCCGTTCTTTATTATATTCTGTAAGTGCCTTGAGCATGGGAAAGGCGCTATATAAATAAAATGTATTATTATTATTATTATAACGGGCCTCCTGAAAACCAGTTCCCAGAAAGAGAGAGGTAGCGATAGTTAGGGATTCAATCATTTGGGGGATTGAAGCACAGGTTTGCTCCAGAGACAGAGAGTCTCACACGGTGTGTTGCCTTCTGGTTGCACAGGTGGGAGACCTCCCTGAAAGGGTGGATAGGGTCTTAGCCAGAGCAGGGGTGGATCCAGTTGTCACCATCCAATTTGGAACAAATGACATACAAAAGGGTAATCTGTCAGGTGTATGATCCAAATTTACAGAGTTAAACTGTCTGGACATTTTAAACTAAAAGCAGCATAAATTACTTAGATAACAAAACAGGTACTGTACATCAAATTTGTAAACCATTGGTAAAATTGGTCACAAGAAGACAGAATGTACAATTATTGATCAAAAGAAACAAAAAATACAGAAATAGTTAGATAAGTTACTTCCCAGTGTCGTATAAGTTCATTGTAAATTAGGTAAGTCCTTTATAGTTCATCATAGTTCATTTCAGCAAAATGAAAATCTTAATATAAGCACTTTATACTTTCAAAAAAATGACATTTGTATGTCCCAGGACAGCCACTTCTTCAGTTTACAGTCAAAGCATCTGGAGCCTATCCCAATAGCATTAGGCGCAAGGTGGACATGAAAATGAGCTGTAGTGCCAGGCCATCATAGGACATACTTGTTTTTTTTGTTTATTATTATTATTATCATTATTATTATTATTATTATTATTATTATTATTATTATTATTGTTTTTCTAATATTGTTCACATTGCATTAAAAATTCAGTTTTTCGTTTTGCTTTGTCTGTATTATTGTTATGAAACAGCCAGGGTTTACAGTATGTATATTTTATTTTACATTTTTTATGTGTTTCTACAACCTTATTAGTGTGTTTTAACTTGTTTAGTAACTTTGTATTGTGTACATTTGACTCCTGGCTATAATACTTGAACTCTCTCTGTGAGTGGAACCCCAAGAGGTGGGGCCGTCACTTCTAAGGGACTGCCCTCCGCCTTTATATTGTGACGAAAGAGACGGATTCCCTCAGAGTGTCACTGCAGGTTTCAATTGTAGTATTGTGTAGCTTCTTATGGTTTTTTGGAATTTTTCATGGATTCAAATTTCTGAATTTTGGATCTGTACCAGTTTGTCTTGGGTTGCTCTATTAGGCATACCAATTTTTGAGCTTATTTTGTTTATTGAAATAATTTTTTTCAATTATAAAGATTCTTTGTTGAATTTGTTTCTCAAGTCAGTGATTTCTTCTTCTTTCAAGGGACATTCTTGTATTCTTTGGAACATATAAAGTACTTGCATTTTGGAGCTGTGCAAGCCTGCCTGAGGAGCCTGGGGTATTTCTGCTTTGGGTGAGGCCTATATTTAGACAGGCTAGTGAAGATCCTGACATAATCGCTTAATGTTTTTGAAGGTGTGAAAGAAAATTTAATTGCTTGCAAGCTACTAAGGATTAAAAGCTGTTTTTATTATAACGGCCGGATTTTTCATACAGGCGTCTGTCATAAGATAAGGTGAAGTAAGCTGAACTTGGGTAACTTCCTTTAATTTTCTTGGGCCAGAGGTTCTTCATGGGTTCTCTCTCTCTCGCTCCCTTTGATGCTTGAGACTTAAAAGCATCTGCCCTATTGTGGGCCTCTGCCTTTCGAGCCTGTGCTCAGGCCTTCTAAGATGGCGAGACCTAATAGTTTGCTGCAGACCTGTGGAATGAATCACAGGTTTGGTTTAAGGCTTTTGAGGCCATTTGATTGACTGCTGGATGACTTCCATCTTGGGATGAAAGTCCATCTTAACCTGAAGTAAACAGTTCTCACAAGAAAAAAGGAATTCTTTCTTTCCTATAGGCAAACTGTAGTTTATTGCTGATGCAGATGTAATTTCCTTATGCCACATGCTTCAATTTCCTACATATGCACAAACAGTGCCTGGGCCAAGGTTCAAACCCATCTATTATATGTTTGTTTAAGGAGTATTCAGTAAAAGCACAACTCAATTAAAAGATTGTGTTAATACAAATACAGAATATTTTTGAGTCAGTGCACAACATATTTCATCTTAATATTCATTTTCACAGGTCTCTTCTTGTTTTCCTTACATCTACTGAAAATATTATAATAGAATCGTGGGTATGAATCCAGAACCCTGCCGTACCTTTGTGGAATTTGCAAGTTGTGATGTTCCAAGGGGGCTTTCCAGTGTTCCTGCCACAGAGGTGTGTGTTGGGTGAAAACTCCACTGGAAACTCCACATTAGTCTGAAATGAGTGAAGTGCGTTGTTTCTTGCCTTAATCGCTAGTTCTTCTCAATTGGATATGTATATTTGAAAGTGGATAAGTATATGAGCTTCTTAAAAGCTTTGCAACATAAAAGTAGTTACATTAATTGAGTAAAAGCAATACATGTTCCTCAGGAAGATTTTTAAAGTAATACTCTCTATGTGGCCTGTCTCCAGGATCTACAATGTTTTTGATCATCAAGGCTGAGGTTATAGTTTTTTTTTTTTGAGAATTAAAATTGTTCAGTCTTATGTCTTGCCTTGCACATGATGGTACAAGCCAGGATAGTCTCAAATTACACAAGTACAAATAAGGGTATATGGAAAGGTAACATTTTGCTAAAACAAAAATCTGACATACATTTCTAGGCCTCCTTTTTCAACCTGATGGCATCCCTCACCTCTGGTGTCCACTATTTGGTTCTTGGATTGCCCCCTTGAGAGGCACCCATGGCCTTCGGGCTTCAGCTCTTTGCAGCTGCGTCCACAATAGAGTCCTTGAACAAGGCCCATTCAGACTCTATGTCCCTAGCCTTTCTTTGGGATGTGTGAAAAGCTCTTTCTGAAGTTGGAGTTGAAAGTCTTTTGGGCAGTGAAGTTGGGACTGAGAAGTTCTCAGTCCACCCTCAATACTTGCTGAGGCTCTCCAGGTCTGTCCAGGTGCCTCTCCCATCATCTGTCCCAATTCACCACCAGGTAGTGATCAGTTAACACCTCTGCCCCTCCCTTCACCCGAGTATCCAGAACATACAGGTGCTGGTCATAAAATTAGAATATCATGACAAAGTTGATTTATTTCAGTAATTCCATTCAA
This sequence comes from Erpetoichthys calabaricus, assembly GCF_900747795.2. NCBI lineage: Eukaryota > Metazoa > Chordata > Cladistia > Polypteriformes > Polypteridae > Erpetoichthys > Erpetoichthys calabaricus. The sequence continues at coordinate 327,748,886 of NC_041394.2, forward strand.
AACGTGAAACTTGTATATTAGATTCATTCATTACACACAGACTGATGTATTTCAAATGTTTATTTCTTTTAATGTTGATGATTATAACTGACAACTAATGAAAGTCCCAAATTCAGTATCTCGGAAAATTAGAATATCAATTAAGACCAATGCCAAAAAAGGATTTGTAGAAATATTGGCCAACTGAAAGGTATGAACATGAAAAGTATGAGCATGTACAGCACTCAATATTTAGTTGGGGCTCCTTTGGCATGGATTACTGCATCAATGCGGCGTGGCATGGAGTCGATCGGTCTGTGGCACTGCTCAGGTGTTATGAGAGCCCATGTTGCTCTGATAGTGGCCTTCAGCTCTTCTGAATTGTTGGGTCTGGCGTATTGCATCTTCCTCTTCACAATACCCCATAGACAGGGATACCATGGTCCTTAAACCAGGTACTGGTAGCTTTGGCACTATGTACAGGTGCCAGGTCCTGTTGGAAAATGAAATCTGCATCTCCATAAAGTTCGTCAGCAGCAGAAAGCATGAAGTGCTCTAAAACTTCCTGGTAGACGGCTGCGTTGACCTTGGACCTCAGAAAACACAATGGACCAACACCAGTAGATGACATGGCACCCCAAACCATCACTGACTATGGAAACGTTACACTGGACCTCATGCAATGTGGATTCTGTGCCTCTCCTCTCTTCCTCCATACTCTGGGACCTTGATTTCCAAAGGAAATGCAAAATTTACTTTCATCAGAAAGCAGCAGTCCAGTCCTTTTTGTCTTTAGCCCAGGCGAGACGCTTCTGACGCTGTCTTTTGTTCAAGAGTGGCTTGACACAAGGAATGTGACAGCTGAAACCCATGTCTTGCATACGTCTGTGCGTGGTGGTTCTTGAAGCACTGACTCCAGCTGCAGTCCACTCTTTGTGAATCTCCCCCACATTTTTGAATGGGTTTTGTTTCACAATCCTCTCCAGGGTGTGGTTATCCCTGTTGCTTGTACACTTTTTTCTACCACATCTTGTCCTTCCCTTCGCCTCTCTATTAATGTGCTTGGACACAGAGCTCTGTGAACAGCCAGCCTCTTTAGCAATGACCTTTTGTGTCTTGCCCTCCTTGTGCAAGGTGTCAATGGTCGTCTTTTTGACAACTGTCAAGTCAGCAGTCTTCCCCATGATTGTGTAGCCTACAGAACTAGACTGAGAGACCATTTAAAGGCTTTTGCAGGTGTTTTGAGTTAATTAGCTGATTAGAGTGCGGCACCAGGTGTCTTCAATATTGAACCTTTTCACAATATTCTAATTTTCCGAGATACTGAATTTGGGACTTTCATTAGTTGTCAGTTATAATCATCAACATTAAAAGAAATAAACATTTGAAATACATCAGTCTGTGTGTAATGAATGAATCTAATATACAAGTTTCACTTTTTGAATGGAATTACTGAAATAAGCCAACTTTGTCATGATATTCTAATTTTATGACCAGCACCTGTATGGCTGCAAATCTGATGATACAATTATGAAATCAATCACAGATCTTTGGACTAAGGTGCTCTGGTACCAAGTCCACTTATGAGCCACCTTATGTTTGAACATGGTGTTTGTTATGGACAAACCACGCCTAGCACAGAGGTTCAATAAGAAAACACCGCTCAAGTTTAGATATGGGAGGCTGTTCCTCCATATCACACCTCTTCAGTTGTCTCCATTGTTATGCACTTGAGAGCTGAAGTCATCCAGCAGAACTATGGAGTCCCCAACTGAGACACTTTCCAGGATTCCCTCCAGGCACTCCAAGAAGGCCTAGTACTCCAAACTGACTTTTGGTACATAAGCACATATATCCATCAGAGTCCTCCACTCCATGACCTTCAGCCCCACAGAAGCAGCCCTCTCTTTCTCTGTGGTGAACTCCAACATGGCATCGACCAAGCAGGGGCTCGATAAGAAGCCCACTCCTGCCTGACACATTTCCTCAAGAGCAACTCCAAAGTAAAGGAGAGTCTAGTATTTTTGAAGGGTTTGGCTGCAGAACCAAGTGAATGGGTGGACATGACTCCAACTATATCTAGTTGGTAGCTCTCCATCTCACCCATCAACTCTGACTCCTTCCCGCCAAGAGAGGTGAAATTTCACATCTCAACAGTCAATTTATATGTCCGTGTTCCAGTCTGCCAAGACCTCTGTGTTTGACTGCTGCCCCTATTCCTTCTGCAGGTATTGGGCCCGTAGGAGGGCAGTCCCATATTGTGTTTCTGGGCTGCGCCTGGCTGGGCCCCATGGCAGATCCTGTCACCACCAGGTGTTCATCTCCGGGCACTCCTCCCAGCCCTGGCTCCTGGATGTGGCCATGGTAACCCCATACTGAACATGGTACTCTTTTTAAATTTGTGCCTTTGCTTCATTAGGGGCTTTGAATTGCTCTTTGTCTACCACTCACCTGTGATCAATTTGCCGTAGAAGCCCCAACCAGGAGCTTCTGCTCCGGAAAACATAGCTACCAGGTTCACAGGGGTAAAAAAACCACTGCGCCACAATAAGGTGGTGATTCCCAGATTCACATGTTGACCTATAATGACAACAAGGAAGCAAGAAGATACAAAAGACCACAGTGCTCTGAAAAGACCAGGATGTACTGTGGCAAATGCAGCATCCACGTGTGTTGTGGGCCAAGCAGAAGCTGTTTCATAACAGCTCATCCCAAAGAGATTCAAGCTGATCCATACCTCTGTAAGAAGAACCTACCAGCTCAGATTGGTAGCAGTATTTTGCAGGTCATGAAAAATCAGACCATTCAGCATTATCTAAATTGTACCTTTTATTTCAAAACAAAACAATACAATGTTTACAAAGTTCAAAATATATATTTTTGTTGCACTTTAATTTCACTACAAAGAATAACTGGAAAAAAATGTCTTAGTTGTTTGCATTGTATGTTTATTGGTCTAACAGAGGCAACGTTTGCTGAAAACTATAATATAAATGCATTAAACTCGCTTTTTTTATTATTTTTTTTATTTTAATGCAAAAAAAAATCATGAAATAATAAATCACTTGGTATGCCCAGTTGTGTATAATGTTGAGATTAAACAAAGTTATTGAATAAACAAAAGGGAACAGGCATGCCATTATTAAAGAATTTTTGTTCTTTCTCGATAATGATGTCTTCAGTAGTTGACATGAATAAAAACGGCCAATTTTTTTACAGTTATTTTTTCTAGATGACAGAAGAGGATGAGTAAGGATAACCTGAAAAAAAATGTCAGTCAGTGGAGATAATTCACAAATGAAGGGGTTAATCCATTTGCAGGTAAAGTAAATCAGGAAATAATTATTTACAGAACGCAAACAGATTAATCTATACAGGACTATTAGATAAGCAAAGAAATAATAAACATATCAACACAATAGAGGGCGCTGTTTCTTTCTTTGTTGGTCCGTCAATCGTCTTTGAGCGGCACATGTAAATATCTATGGTGGCGATGAGATGGAACGGAAGTGACCGCGGGGCCTCGTGTGTGGTGTTGTGAGGCGCGGATATTGAACTGGGACTGGACCGGCTATCGTCTTGCGTCTGTTAGTCTCTTGTCCGTGTCCTTTTAAGGCTGATGTGAAGAAATCATAGCTACACGGAGGAAAGAGGTACGTAATCTTTGGATAAAAGAGTGCGGGGAGAGAGAAGAAAAAGGAAAAAAGAGCCCCAGCGGACACCAAGCGGCTTGTGTTTACTTTCTTGTTTTTGAACCAGTGTCCGTGAAGGTAAGCATGTCAACAAGGCTCACGTCATATAGTCTTACGTGTTTCCTTTTAAGCGCACTAATCTGCATTTATTACTCTGCACGCTGGTAAATACGGAGGGACTCGCTTATTCTTCATAAACGTTTCTTTAGTTTCTGTGTTTCTTTCGTTCTTTTTGTTCAAACACTACGGCGTTAATGCATTATTATTGTAACAACCCTGGGAACTCGAAAGCCAGAAGAATGGATTTAATATTCTGTAGAAAGCAGTTGGTAGTTTCTCCTTAAAAGGACCGTTGGGTTTTTCAGAGATCGGAGCCTAGTGATGAAGAATGTGACCGATGTAGTCCGGCGCAGGGCCCTTTAAAGATTTATAGGTTATTAATATAATTTTATATCCAGTCCTGTAAGACACACGTGTTACGTGTTTAATGTTGGGGTTTCTGTAAGGACTCTTTTAGCAGAGTGTTGAACCAATTTGGGCTGTGATTATCTTACAGGGTTATAGTATTCGAAGTGAAATCCAGTTAATAGGAATAGTGATATCTTGACCCTTTTCTGACAAGTTAAAACAAGAAATAGAAGGCTCGTATGTTATAACCCCGCCACTCAGTCCAGATAGCGTTTCTCCGACGGAGATGACCCTTTCGATGTTATACTTAACGACAGTAGTGGTTCATAAGTAATTAGAAATAAAATATTACGTATTTTTGTTTTGTAAATAAACGAATATAAAAATATTGTCTGTGCCGGGGTTATAACACACGAGTACCAAATTGAATATGTATTCTCTGTGACTTACTATTCCTTAATTACACACTGCAGAGTCATCATGTTAATGAGTATTTAATCTTTTTTACAATTGAGAACACTGACTTTTTTTCGATTGGGTAGCATGTCTTAAGATTTTTTTTGACTGCATTTGATGGTGGACAGGTCTGTAGTATTTTGAATGAGAGCACACAGCTTACCCACATATGTGCTGTTTATGCCAGAACACTCGTTCTCCTGAGTGGCATATTCAGGGTTGTGATTTGGGTTTGTGTTGTCTCGTTTGTGAATGTCTGCACTTTTGGGACAGGTGAGAGTGTGATGAGGACAAAGGGATCAGAACAGCAAATACTCAGTAAAAGAAGTAAATGAAAATAGTGTTTAGAACCTCCTTATGTGAATAATGTTCCTCTGCATTTGTAAGCTGGCATTGCCCCCTGTTATGTGCTATGGAGAATGTGACTTTTACCTCCGTAAAAGGACATATCTGTACTTCATACTTACCTTAAACAAATAAACAGAAGCACAGAGAAAGTGTGCCAGTAAATCACTCCATGGCACCAGAAAACATCAGCGTAAATGCTAATTTGCTTTGTGTGTGTGTGTATGCACGCACATGTCCATATATTCATATTTACTAATTCTTGCGTTTTGAAAATGTTTTACTTGTTTAAGTCAATCATGTATTTGGCTTGCTCTATAAAAGTGGCAGCTGCCTCTCAGAGTCTTGGAAGAACTTGATTACTTGTATTTTACAGTCGTCCCTTGTAGCACATTTCCATTTAAAGTGCACCACTGTAGTTTGTTAGTTTCACCATCTTTATTTCCTTGGATGCACAACAATACTTTCTTCCATGTGAAGCCTGAAAACCATGAGGACTGATTGGTATAATTTATATTAGGTAGAATGCCTAGAGGGGGCTTGGTGGTCTCGTGGCCTGGAACCCATGCAGATTTTGTTTTTTTTTCTCTAGCTGTCTGGAGTTTTTATTTGGTTTTTTTTCCTGTCCTCCCTGGCCATCGGACCTTACTTTTATTCTATGTTTATTAGTATTTCCAAATTTTATTCTTGCATTTTGTCTGTTTCTTTTCTCTTTCTTCATCCTGTAAAGCACTTTGAGCTACATCCCTTATATGAGAATGTGCTATAGAAATAAATATTGTTATTGTTTAATGGGACACCTGCAATAATTTGTTCCAAATCTGTCATGACTGCAGGTGTAAGGGTAATGATTCTGCTTATGCCATACGGGCACCCCATGAATATCCAAGGGGTTGAACCAGTACCCACCCCGTGGAAAAGTCTTATTTCAGCACTCTCGGGTTAAATTGACAAAATGTTTATAATACACAGCATAATCTCTAGTGGCTGAAAACTGTAACACATTAACACATACACTAAAAAAGCTGATATTAAAAGCAAAGTGAATGTTCATGGTTTGTGCAAAAACATTGAAGATACCTTCCACATCATGACATTTCTGTAGGGAAACCATAGCCTTCCTAACCTTAACAAGAATGTTGCTTATTGTTGCTTTTCCTTGTTCCTTGCAACATAAAAGGAGGCATGCAGTTGTCTTGGATGCCACCAGTTTGGTCCTAACTAAAGAAGGACACTTGAGCCAATGAGGGGCAGGGGCTTGAGCCATTGGAGTCAACCCTTTGTGCATGGCTCTGCCTCTTGTTAATTACAGTTATGAGAGATAAAAATGCATCTCAAAACTATGAACCTAAAATCATGCAATCATGAGATTTATGTATCGATATGCGCCTACTTTACTTGGTGGAAGTTGATGCCAGAAATTTAGATCAATTTTAGATGAGAAAGCTTGCCAATCCTATTTGTCTCATTTTTCTAAAATCACACGAAGTAAGGTTTTGAAAATCCCTGATACCACACTACAGTACTTGGTGTTTTCTTTATTGTGAACAGGTGTCACAAACATAAGAAAATGGGTGTGAGGCCTCCAAAGTGCTACACAAAAATCACACCAGGACCGTAACTGATCAGTCCAGAAGAAGCTCACTGCAACCCAGCCTGTCCCCAACTACTAGCTGAGGCTTTGGCCTAAGCTAGGGGCAAAATGGTGAAAACTGTTTTTTAAAGTTAAAAAAAAAATACTTTTAGAGCATCAATTTGCCAAAAATGACTCACAAGAGGGAGAAACCAATTAAACTCTGGTTTTTAACAACACACAAAATGATGTATATATATTTATAAGTTCAAGATTTATTTAATGTGGTGAGAAGTTAAGCAAAACGACCCCTTTTATTGGCTAACTAGAAAGATTACAATATGCAAGCTTTCGAGGCAACTCAGGCTCCTTCAAGCAAGATGTAATCAAATACAATTGCAAATTACAACCTGCGTGAAGAAGGGGCCTGAGTTGCCTTGAAAGCTTGCACATTGTAATCTTTCTAGTTATCCAGTAAATGGGATCATTTGGCTTAACTTCTCACTACATTCATAATGGCTAACATGGTACAACACTCTAGTACTAATGATTTATTTAACTTAAAAAAAAAAAAAAAAAAAAAAAAAAAAAAGTTCTAAAGAGCAAAAAAGGAGTTTTAAAAGGCAATGCCAATTAAACAAATCACAAAATAAGCAAAATTAATGAAACAGACACCAGCCAAGCCCTACGAATCGCTGGTGAATCCTTTCTTCTGAGCTACAAATCAAACCTAAGGGAGGAACCAGCAGCATTGACGGTCAGGGTGGCCCCAACTACTGGGGCTTTACTTATGAAATGCATGCAAAGGCCACACATCTAAAAGGAAAATGTGTCAAATAATAAACAAAGCTCCCTGGAATACCATAATGTGCAAAATAATTAAAAAAATGAAAAATGCTAATAACAGAATCCTGGTTGTAACACAGCGTATTTCTTGTGCCTGTGGTTTTCTGTGTGGAGTAAAACTTTCTAACATTTGTGGCAAGTTTACCCTTAAGTTTCTAACTGTGCTTCAGTGTTGTTGTTGAACTCACTTTAAAGTAACAGCTGGGATCCACAGTGTTAATTCCCTTCATAACTTTAAACCCAAATAAAAAATTCATCTCCTTCATTACCCACTCAAAACTCAAACCTCTCAGTCACAGAATCTACTGTTCTCTGGGCTTTCCCTAGTACTGATATGTGTGTTTATATATTTTTTTTTGGTAATACACATGTGACAGATGCTCTATTTCTAACATGTTGCAGTACAGCTGTATGTTCTGCCAGCAGATGCAAGAATGACAAACTGGAAGAGAAGTGTTTGTACACAGCTAAACCAGTCGTTACCAGAAACATACCTAGTGCCAATGCCTAAAACAATTTGAAACACTTAGTCAACAGAATAGTACCTAATTGTAACTTGGATGATCTCAGAAATGCACACAATTTGATTCAAATGAATATGCAATCTTGAGCAATCAGAAAAGTGACCTTTATACAGTCCCATGTTATACGCCCTGCACTTTCAGTCTGTCATACTATGGTAACATGGCTGCAACTGCTAACACAATTTCACAAAATGGTGGCGAACGCAAAATTCCAAGATGGTTTCATTAGAAGAAAAGGAAATATTTCAACATTCACAAAGCAATTTTTTAAAATGAGAATGAATAAAGGAATTGAGTTTGGGCTCTGAAAAAAACTGTAATGGGAACCTTAAAAAAATAAACAACAACAAGAAATATCAAAGCAATGTAAACAAAATCAGATTATAACTCCATATTAGAAAGATATAGACAAGAACTTGCCATTCAGCCTAACCAAGCCTGTCAGCCTTATCTACCTAATTCCTTCAAAATAATATCAAGTGGAGTTCCCCAAGTCCTTGGAATTATTCCATAGGTCTATGGCTCTCTGTTTGAAGAAAAACCTAATGTTTGTGTGAAATTTATACTAAACAAATTTCTAGATATGTCCCTGTGTTCTTGATGAACTCATTTTAAAATAACAGTCTTGATCCATTGGACTAATTCCCTTCATGATTTTAAACACTTAAATCAGGTCACCTCTTAATCTTCTTTTGCTTAAACTGTAAAGGCTCAGCTCTTTTAATCTTTTCTCATAATTCATCCCCTGTAGCCCTGGAATCAGCCTAGTCGCTCTTCTCTGGACCTTTTCTAGCGCTGCTATGTCCTTTTTATATCCTGGAGACCCAAACTGCACCCAGTACTCCAGATGAGGCTTTGCCAGTGTGTTATAAAGCTTAAGCAGAACCTCCTGTGACTTGTACTCCACACATCAAGGTGCTATATAACCTGACATTCTGTTAGCCTTCTTAATAGCTTCTGAACACTGTCGGGAAGTTGATAGCTTAGAGTCCACTATGACTCCTAAATCCTTCTCATAACGTGTAATCTCAATTTTCAGACCTCCCATTGTGTATTCAAACCAAACATTTGTACTTCCTATGTGTAATACTTTACATTTACTGACATTGAATCTCATCTGCCACATATCTGCCCAAGTCCTTCTATAATGATATAACGGAGTCCAGATTATCTGCCAATCCACCTATCTTGGTATCATCTGCAAACTTAACCACCTTGTTAATTATATATAAATGAGTTGGATATATATATATATATATATATATATATATATATATATATATATATAATATCCATGTGATATTATTTTAATGATAATTTATGATTGTATTAATATGTGATTATATATATGCTGAAGACTGTTTTGTGCTTGGTCACTAGACATAAACTATAATGAATTTATGTGCTTATGCTCATTTGTTTAGAAAAAAGGTGAAACACACAGGTAATCACTTATTTTGAGTGCTGTTTTGAAAATTTGAAAATGTTTTACCCTCTTCTCTTAACAGAGGAAAACTGGAAGCTGCCATATTTTTCAGCACCTAGGTGTACAAAATGGAAACTGACCAGGAGCCACAAGAGAAGGGATATAATTGTGAAGACAAGTGGTCACAAGACAAAACTGAAAATGACAAGGAGGACAACGACTTCATGGGGCAAAGGGAACCTTCTTTTTTTGAAAAAAGGATTGTGAAGATTAAGGAAGAAGACAGTGAATGGGAATCTCTTTACCATCACAAGGAGCGAGAGGGTTATAAATGGAAGACAGTACAAATTAAGGAAGATCCGGATCAAAAGTATAATGGAAGTGACAGGCTGAAAAATGAAAGTGTCAAGGAAGAAGCCTTTAAACCGGAGTCTGCCTTTCTTTATATGCATCCAAATGAGGATGTAACTGGATTGGGCTCCACTGTAAGCAGACCCTGCTTCTTACAGGATCATTCTGTCTGCGTGAAGTCAGAGTCATTAGAATCAAATACAAAGAGCGATGAGAAAGCATCATGTTCGAGTCATTCTGAAGAAGGTAGGTGCTAAAATAGGGAAAAAAAAGGCTTCAAGTTGATTGCTATTCGCATTATGTAATTTGTAATTGGGATTTAGTTTAGGTAAACTCCTTTCTATAAGTGGTTGTCTTATTTTCTACATGCCTTCACATGTGGATAGTGCCTCTTCACAATGTAACATGAAATGTTACTCTTCAAAGTATTTTCTTACAGGGCACACTTCAGAACACCTGGTTAGGTTAGGTTACTGCATCAAGCTTATGGGTACAATACAGTTACAAACTTGGCAAATGGCATAATATGCATACACATACAAATAGATTACTTTGTTTTGCAGTGTGTTCACATTACTTTCAAACTAATTGACAAGAAAGAATACTAAAAACTAATTAATATTATTATTGGCCAGTTGACAATGAGAGAGAATGAGAGAAAACTTCCAGTCAGCAGGATCATGGTTGTCTATAATTCAAAGTTATAGACAAAGATGGACATAGGCACAGACCTGGAGACCATAGTCAACTGGCCATTTCCTCCACCTGGGCAATCAACCACTTGGATGTCTAATAAAATGACAAAAATCCCATCATTGTTGGTTTTTACTTGAAGACTTTGCAATGGGCAGATAAACAGCTTGGACGCAGAACAGTGGCTCCAGGTGCCGCATCATGTTACTGAAAAAAACAGAAATGGAACAGAGAGAGGTCAATAACATTTTATAGTTAGTAATATTTTTGTAGAAACTGACTTGTTTTAAATTTGGCTTGCAATAAGTGTGGTTAGTCTGCTTGCAGTGGATGTGGCTTTGATTAATTCTTTCAGGCTAAAGAGTTTCAAGTACAGGAGAATAGAATCGCAAGGTAAAGGTATTTTTTTTAAACACCGCACTGATTACCTGAAGGGTCATGGATAGGAATTTGGCATTGCATTATTCCCTGACCCCATCTGTGCACATAAAGAATTGGTGCCTGAATGGCCACATAGAGTATTCTTAACTGAAGATCTCTTTCTAAAATGATCCGTCTTTCTAAAATATGTTTTAAACCAGCCATGCTTACCTGCCTTTGCTCAGGAAATTTCATAAGAGAAAGGGCCTTAGTTATAGTGCAATCAGTTAATTGGATTTGAAAAGTACTATGCGACCGAGTACTTTTCTATATACAATATTTGTGTGTGTGTATATAATATATAGGCCACGAGGGGTCACAATGGAGCCCCCAACCACCGACACAGCAGTACGGTGTATGGTGTTTGAATAAAACCGTGGATTGTTATTCCACCAGGCACCTCTCTTTACCAGTAATTAGCCACCAATACAATTACAAGCTCCTCCTCCTCTCCTCTGCTGAGTGTTGTCCACTGTCTCCCAACTCTCATGTGTGGCAGCAGGCTCCTTTTTAAGCCAGACCTAGGAATGCTTCTGGTGCCATGCCGTAGCTTCCTGGAAGCGCTTCTGGCCCATGGAGAAAGTATGGAGGTCCTCCCATAACATCGCCCTTTCTCAATCCCCAGGGACCCCAACAGAGCAGCACTTGTCGACTCCATCTCCCAAGCACCCCTGCAGGTGTCCCTTCTGTATTCTCATACAAGGACCACTGCCACCTGGCTTTTGGGGGATGGTACCACTCCAAATCCTTGGCTTTTCTCAGTCCATCTGCTATAGTGTACTGGCCAGGTACGCATTTATTTCCTTGTCCCTCTGATCAGTTTGCTTGCAACATCGCACTGGGGTCCTGTCTAAGTAATTAGATATCCTCCTATCCAGCCGGGTTGCCCTTTCGCCTCCTACTGTGTGTGTGTGTATATATATATATATATATATATATATATATATATATATACTTATATATATATATATATATATACTTATATATATATACTTATATAATACACTACCATGGCTGCTCATTTGTCTGTCCGTTTGACTTATTGACCTGAAATTTGGTATATATATATATACTAGGTGACCTCTACGTTTTGCTATTGGGCTAATGATTTTTATTACTCTTTTTATTGTATTTTATTGTAGAATCAACTCTTGGCAGCACGCAGCAGGGCATCAAGCGCATCAACCTCTGAGCAAACGAATGCCAAAAGTACAGAGAGAGAGTATGAAAAGTATAAGTCAAGTGTATTCACTGCACGTTATCGTGCAGTATGCCATTACTGGTATATGTATATCAGCCATCCCCGTGGCTCCACCTACGTAGTAGTGAAACAGGACAGACTTTAAAAATCAATAAACAAACAGGTATCACTAGCCAAGCGGAAGTAAGGTCCACTCCAAAACGTGGCCTGTCAATTAAATATCAAAGTAACCCATGTTGGGTTTGTGCTTACTGTTTACATTTTAACAAATAGGTTCACAGCGAGACACGATGAACAATGGCAAAGATGATCATCCAAATAAAATTCTAGTATTTCTGTTTGCAAACCATTTAAACTTAATGGATAGAATTTGTGCAATGGATACAAACGGATAAAGAAAACAGTATTAACAAACATTGTGGTGTAAAAAGATGTCTTCAATAGCTTATGGAGGTGTGTCAGATGTACGAAGTCAGGCTACTAGTGTGAAGCATAGTGCTACTGGTAAAGCCAGCGAACACATTAGTGGAGTAGATTGATTGTAAAACTTTGTGTATATATGCTGCTGTGAGAGTGTCAGTAAAAAATGTTGTGAGTTGACAGGGAAAAGCGAAATGTAAGATTGACGATATTAGGAAATTCTCTTTCAGACTCCATAGATGAGAATATATATTTCAATGAAGTAGTTTGTGGTAGACACCATTTTTACTTCTGCTTCTCCCTTAACTCCCTTTTTACCTGAAGCAAAGCAACACTAAAGCTCACAGCTTCAGGTTTTGGCTCCCACACTCAAACTGTAAAGCACTGTTGCTAAGCTTGTACTTCTTCAGGTTTATCAACCTTCCTCCTTCTGTTTGACATTTCACTTTCCATGTCAAATGTTATACCATCTCTATTTCTCCCATTCAGGACATTGCTCTTTCTTCGTTCATCCATCCACGCTATTAGTCAGTGGGACTGTTCACATGGCCCGTCTATCGTTTCTGCTCTGCTTTTCATTTGCATAAAGTCCCCTTCTCAGCACAGCGTATGTTAACATTGCAGAAATATTGATATATCGGGTCAAAAAAATCAGGTTGGTACATAGTCAATGGTCTCCCCTTGATGAAATGAAATGAGGGAGCTGTGCAAATTTTGGCAGAGATTGATCCGACAGTATAAATTTGGATACCAGTGTATTGCTATTAAAAATAGTTCTTTTACATATGCCAAATTTGACTCATAATATTTAATTTGTATGTTTTGATTTTAAGATTATGTAGATCATGGGTGTCAAACTCCAGTCCTGGAGGGCTGCAGTGACTGCAGGTTTTCATTCTAACCATCTTCTTCATTAGTGACCAATTTTTGCTGCTAATTAGCTTTTTTTTGCCTTGGTTTTTGTTAACTTGACTCCGGCCCCTTAGTCGTCTCTCTTTAATTAGCACCCCAACAATAAGGAGACACAAAACAAGCCACCACATGACCAGCTGTGCCAATCACATGATATCTGAAAATAAAGGTGATGGTCTCGGTAAGGTTGATCTCTCGGGTCACCAAAATATTATGAACATTAGAAAAAAACAGAAAAATCAACAGTTTTGGAAATGTCTGCTGTGGCAGAATGAGAGCAGCAATAAGCCATGGTTACACCTTGCCTGATGAAGGGGCCTTAGCTGCCTTGAAAGCTTGCATTTGTAATCTATTTAGTTAGCCAATAAAGGTGTCATTTCACCCTACTTTCTCCTGTATCAATCTATGGCTAACACAGTACAACATTCTACTGCTATGGAATTAAATAACAAGTTTAATTAACAGCAAGAATCCGTTTCTTATTAAGAGATTGGTTGGAGTTTGAAATCCCAGTTTAGCTTGTCATCTGTTGGCTCGTTTCGCATATTTCTGTTTGGTTACCATTTAATGAAGAAAGGAATAAATACAGAGGACTGAATCCTTAAAAACAAGGCTTTTAAAATGAAGAGGAATGAAGTTAATTAGCACTGGTCACTGATTAGGAAAAGGGTTTGAATGAAAACCTGCAGCCACTGCGGCCCTCCAGGCCTGGAGTTCGACACCCCTGATGTAGATAATGTCTCTAACACTGTGGGCCCAGAGCTTATGTGGGTTAGTCAACATTGTGTAAGTTTTCTAAAATATTCTGTAACTGAACAGCAGGCAGGTATAATGACTCTTAAGATCATTCATATATACACACACACACAGATTTTGAGCTTTATAATGTATATAACAATTAATTATTCATCTGTGGTTTTCTGCAGATTTGCAACAGAGGAGCAGCTTGTCCATATCCTCATTTCCTCAGGCTTCTCGTCAGTGCAAATCCCAACAGACTCTACTTGACAAATCTGTGAAGAAATTGCTCTCTGGATTTAGATGTTTTATACCGGCCTCTTTGAAGTATATTTTACTGCCTATTGTGAAACTAACAAGGATAGATGCTGTCAACAATCAACTACAGTTGCACAAAAGAAATGAATTTATCAACCAGGAGAGTGAGAATTGCTTTAAAAGCAAATCGTCAGTGGAGAATGACCATCAGTGGAGCCCTAAAAGACGTAAGCAATTCGTCTGTTCTGAATGTGGTAAAAGATTTATCAACAGCAGCCATCTTCTGAGCCACACTCGAATTCACACAGGAGAGAAGCCCTATTTCTGCCTTGAGTGTGGCAAACAATTCTCAGATAAAAGCAATTTTCATAGACACACCAGAATTCACACCGGAGAGAAGCCGTATTGCTGTTCTGAATGTGGAAAACGATTCTCACAAAATAGCCATCTTCAGCTGCACACAAGAATTCATACTGGAGAAAAACCATACTGCTGTCTTGAGTGTGGCAAACAGTTCTACAACAGCAGTCATCTTCAAAGCCACACAAGAATTCACACCGGAGAGAAGCCCTATTGTTGTCTTGAATGTGGCAAACAGTTCTCCTGCAAAAAGACTGTTCAGAGCCATGCACGAATTCATACTGGAAGGAAACCCTATTGTTGTACTGAATGTGGCAAACAATTATCTGACAAGAGCAGTCTTCAAAGCCACACACGGATTCATACTGGAGAGAAACCCTATTGGTGTTCTCAGTGTGGCAAACAATTTTCAAAGAGGAGCTATCTTCAGTGCCATACAAGAAGTCACACAGGAGAGAAACCATATTGCTGTTCTGAATGTGGCAAACAATTTTCTGACAAGAGCAGTCTTCAAAGCCACACAAGATGTCACACAGGAGAGAAGCCGTTTTGCTGTTCCGAATGTGGCAAATGCTTCTCTCACAGGTGCAGTCTTCAGAGTCACATAAGAAGTCACACGGGAGAAAAGCCATTTTGCTGTTCTGAATGTGGAAAACGCTTTTCCAGCAGAAGTAGTCTTCAGGTACATTCAAAAATTCATGCCAAAGAGAAACTGCATTGTTGTTCGGATTGTGGTAAACAGTTCTTATACAAGGACAGCCTTCAGTTACACAAAAGAAGTCACACTGTACCATCCAGATACTTCTCTGATTCCGCACAGCATATGTAAGAGAAAGAAAATTAAACAATACAGCAAAATAGTATAACTAACATGTGGGGTTCACTCCAGTCATGACCATGCACAAAACAGGCCCTTATGGAGAAATTCAAGACAGCACTTGGACTTGGTTCCACAGGATTAATTAAATGAAAATTCCAGACTTAGCTAGATGATATGCCAATTAACATTGCATTCTAGAAGTTATAAAAATAGATATTATTGGAATCAATGCAAGTAGAACTTTTATAGATATTTTTTTGAGTCTGGGGAAAGTTGGCCTTTTACAGAAGCTCCTGTACATAACTAAATATAGATGCACACTGTGGTTTAAACACACATCAGAATGACTAAACAAGAAAGATTAAAAAGAATGAAAACATGTCACAGTGAGGCATTATCCTGGCATTGTGCTGTTGCATATACAGGAGCGCCCAATGTGTTTCTTCACACACTTCTGCTGAATAATTTGTTGCCTGAAAGTTCTCAGTGTTAGTCTGTCAGAGAGAGGATGTGAAGCATTGTTCATAATGACAATCGTGTTTATATTCATTATGTCTTTTGCTACAACCTCCATGGGGTCCAGATGGCGCCCCGTAACTGAGCCTGCCCTTTTAATCAGCTTGTTAATTTTGTGGGCCTCTTTTGAAGTGACGTTATCAGCTCAGCAAACCACAACATAGAAAACTGCACTGGCCATCACAGAGTTATAGATGATGTGAAGGATGTCACTACCCACATTAAAAGAATGCAGTCTGCCCTTTCTTATATAGTTCCTCTGTGTTATGACACCAGTCCAACCTTTCATTGATGTGGACCCACTATACATCCACTCCTTGAATAGTGACCGGACATAGAGGCTCTTTGGTGTGGCAAAAGTCATCAACCAGTTCCTTGTTTTTGCTGATGCTAAGATGCAGACAATTCTCTTTGTACCAAGAAACAAAACTCTCTGCTGACTCCTATACTTGGTCTCATCCCCCTTATCAGTACACCCCCGTAAGTGCAGGATCATCTTGACAGTTTCTACAGGTGACATGACCTGGTGTTATATTTATAGTCCGAGGTGTACAGAGAGGAGGACATGGGCCTGTTCCTTGTGGTGGTCCAGTGTTACTGCAAGTACTACACCAAAACATCGCTGCACGTTCAAGGGAGGAAAAGAAAACCATAACTATACTACAAATGATCATGACTTATAAGTAAGACTCTTTACTGTCATCATGGGGCCCAAAACAAATGCCAGTCGTTCCTTTTGTGTTTTTTTTTTTTTGTGTTTATCTCAGTCTAACACTTTTTCAATGTACTTTATGAAGTTGTTTAATTTTTTCCACTGCTTTGGCCAGCTTTTTTTTTTTTTTTTTTTGGCAGTCGTTGTCATTAAAATGATGTTCTATATTTCCAGGGGGGTATGTCCTTGGAGGTCGTAATCCAAAGGTAAACGATGTGACGGGGTAAGAGTTTGGCTGAAAGCTCATTTTCTCATCCAAGTTGTGGATTCAAAACCCTTTTTCCCTTGATGTCCTTTTGATGATCACTTACTTTGGTTTTGGGTTGTCTTTTTCTGACATTTCTGCTAATGAATTTTTAACCACAAATCTTGTCTCTCATTTTGCTTGTTCAATTGTGCTTTTTCACCTCCCCGCTTTTAGCCTTTTTTTCCTGTTGTATGTCTGTCTCCTGGCTCGCTCACAAATCTTTGTTAGTTTGCTGATAGATCACCATTAGCTCAGTCAAAGGAAAAGGAACTCCCAGTCTCTACTAGATTTTCCTGCCAAATATCAACTCCCTTGAGCTGCAAATAGAGATGTTACTGGGGTCGATGCAGGAACTATACCAAAACTGCGGAAGAAATTGAATGAAGTGAAGTTAGTAGCACATTTAGCTTTTGGCATGTTCAGAAACAGCAGAGTGAGTGAGTGAGAGCGCTGCTGTACAGGAAAAGCAGTGGCACAGGTGAAGTAGCCATATGTATATGTTACTGTCCAAAGGAGGTTTCCTTTAGTGGAGACGTAGAAGTTAGGGATGATACAATCAGGTTTTTTAAAGCTGATACTGGTTATAGCGATTCTGATTTTTTTTTCTTCTTTCTCTATCCCGTTAAAAAATGTTTACACTAACCTCCTGCATAAACAGACAAGTAGAAGTTTTATGTCTTTTGTTAAAGTGTATTTTTTTAATTAAACTGTGTTTTTGTTTATTGCTGTTTTTGCTTCATTTTTGGTGTGTGTTTAAATATATTGTAAGGTTTCTAAACTCTTTCGGGACTCCCCCCAACTTGATGACACGCTGAAGCATGATCACTAACTTTTGTGGAAGACAGCTTATCCATTGCTGGGGCAACCATGAGCTTGCAGGGCTGTAGCGGCTTGCATCCATCCATTATCCAACCTGCTATATCCTAACTACAGGGTCACGGGGGTCTGCTGGAGCCAATCCCAGCCAACACAGGGCGCAAGGCAGGAAACAAACCCCGGGCAGGGCGCCAGCCCACCGCAGGTAGCGGCTTGCAGTGAAAGCGAATCTGAGCCGGTCGTGCTGTAAGTGTCTGTTATCAATGGGTGATGCAAGGAACATTATAAATGAAGGGAGAAGGTTTACTTGGCCGCTGACCTGCCTGACTGCTGTGTCTGTGTATATGAGAGCGGTCGATCCCGCTACAATAAATTACCGGGCTGTTCCTGTTTCATTCTGAATAAAGCCGGTTTTACTAAAGTACTGAGACTCAGCCTCATGTTTTGGGGTGCAAGACAGGGACTCGCATGTTACAATATATAAATATATTTAAATGTATATGAATTAACCATGACATCCACATGGGACATCACTACTCATCGCTAAGTATTATATATTTATGTATTTTATTTGTTTTCATGTTTTAATGTATTATTTAGGGTATTTAACACTAGAATTTCCAGAGCCTACGAGAAAACTAATAAATCCGGCCCACCTGTGTATATTTTGTAACATTTATTACTAAAATATGAAAAAGTTTCTGTTTTAACAATGTGTTTACACAGATTACTGTAGAAATGGAACACACATGAAATGTATATGTTCCAAATAACGATATGTTATTTCCACTCTAAAAGCACTTCACTCTCAGTAATCAATCAAGGTAAGAGCTGGGAGAACTTTGTGCACATTCTGTGATGATGGGGGATGGAATAGCAGGCTACTTGCTGCTTGCCTTAATCGGCACATTTACAGGACAAAAGACGCTGATGGAGAAGTGCGAATGGATTTAAGGTGGACCTGATTTACGAGTTTTCTCGTACGCTCTGGTAATTCTATTGTTGTGTTACTTTTACTTTAAACTAACAGCAAATCCACATAATTTATCAAAATGGGAATTGTTTAGGGTCAGGTAACTGATTAATTCACTTTTCATTATTTCTAATGGGGGAAATTTATTTGCACTTCGAACAATTCAGAGTTCAAACAGCCTCCTGAAATTGAAGTTTGATGTATAAGGCACAAGTGTATATAAATATTCTCACACAATCAATTGATTGGTATAGGTAATTAAATGCAACTTAAATGTAAATATAAACACACATAGCTTTTAATCATTTTTAATCGTCAATTGCACTATTGCTTTTTGCTGTTAAAATATACAGTACATTTTCTGTATTTATACAGGTGTTTTCCTTCAGTGTATAAACTAGACATTTGTAATTCTCATGGTTAAAATATGGATTACCATTTTATGTAAAATTTGACACACAGCAACAAATCTTTTAAAAAAGCCTATTGTTTACTAAGCAGCAATTTCAAATTCATTCATTAAAAATGTGAGCTGCTGCATTTTAAACTCTATTTAAGCTCTATTGTAGGCATGGAGCTGGACAGTTTAACATCTGTGGCAGAGCGAAGGGCACTGAGCAGGCTCCTATCAATTATGGAGAATCCACTGCATCCACTAAACAGTATCATCTCCAGACAGAAGAGCAGCTTCAGCGACAGACTGCTGTCAATGTCCTGCTCCACTGACAGATTGAGGAGATCGTTCCTCCCCCAAACTATGCGACTCTTCAATTCCACCCGGGGGATGGGGGTAAACGTTAACATTTAACATTATACAAAGTTATTGTCTTTTTTTCACCTGCATTATTATCATTCTTTAATATTATTTATTGTATCAGTGTGCTTCTGCTGGAAAATGTGAATTTCCCATTGGGATTAATAAAGTATCTCTATCTATCTATCTATCTATCTATCTATCTATCTATCTAAACGAACTCGCTGTTCAAACTCAAGTGGTGTCCGTTTCAATTTAAAGGACAAAATAAAGGTCTGAATTCCTTAAAATAGTTTTTCTTGCTGTTTGTGTAGTTGCACAGGATGACTTCTTCAATGGCTTTTTTCCAGTTTATTACTCCACTTTCTTTAATGTAAAGGCTAATATACCAATAACCTCTCATTCACTGATAACACCAGTTTCCACTCACTGCTCTTTGTTTACACTGCAGATCATTTGCTCAACTACTGTTAATACCTTGTGTAGAGGTGCACTACATCGAAGTTAATGTAAAGCTTAGAAAAACGGAATGAAAAGGTTGGATTTTGTGATCTGACTTTTTACTGATCACCAGTATTTTTCTAATAGTGAAAATTGTCTGATTTCGATTGCCGACCAATTGATAGGAGCTTCTCTAAATAGCAGTTTGTAAGCTCACTTCTGTGTTTTGTTAGTGCACAATTTCTTACGGCTCATTGACTGCATGTGCACTGCACTGATTCTTTCGAGTTTGAGTGGAATTGTTACCCATGAATGAGTTACATGAATCTCCTTATTTGTTTCACAAACTGAATCATTACTTGAGAACAAGTTTTTAAATTCTGAATTTTCACTATGTTGTTGTTCTTCATGCTGCCAAAGAGGATAATGTGATACCATATAAATTACTTGAAACACTCAGACCATCTGGTCCTCAAAGAAGTGCCTCTCATGAAACACAGCAGACCAGGAAGGTATTTTCCGTACATCACTTAAATCATCCGAGATCAGATGCCTGATCTTGGATGAGTTAATGCTGGTGACACTCATCCGGGCTAGGTCGGTTTTTCAAACGCAACCGTGTATTAGATTAGTCGAGCTGAATCTAATCATCCGAGATGAATGCGCGTGCCCATGCTGATTGAAAAGCCGATATATATTGAGTCTAGAAAACATGATCAGCAAGTCTTTGATAGGCTGTAACAAAAAGATGAAAGAACGGGCGCATTTTTTTTCACACAAGTGGAGCAGGACCTTCTATTCGAAGGACATGAAGAATTTCAAGATTTAATATACACAAGCGGTAACACTGCAAAAGCAGCCCAAACCAGAAAAGACGGCTGGCAAAATGTGGCTGACAAATTAAACGCTAAGAAGTGTGCATTGTACTTAGTGAATGCAGCGTTTCATTTCCTATGTGTCAGATTAATTATTATTTAATATGTCATAATTCCAGATCAAACGTGAGCACAAGGAGAACATGGGAACAGGTTAAAGTGAAGTACAAGAATATACTTCAAACTGGTAAATATTGGTATATAACTTTTTAAAGAATTGTTGACATAAAGAATCATGTATAATATAAAAAACATTAATTCTAAAGCTAATAAGAAGGCAGACATGCAAAAAACAGGTGGAGGTCCACGCGGTCCAGACCTAACCCCTGCAGAAGAGTTGGCTCTCCAGCAAAATGCCCATCGCCCTGTTTCTGAGGACATTCCAGGGGGAAGCTCCTCCTCAGAACCAGTGGCAGGATGCAGTGGTCACTTCATTTCAGGTAAAGGATGGTCATTGGATATATTTGTCATCAAGGTGTGCCATAGGTATGTTCCATATAGCCCTCTATTTTTGTTGGGTCAGTTGCAGGGAATGTCATATCCCTTGAACCTGTGTTTGACCAACGAGATATTGATGAAGGTCAAATATTTGATGAAGACACTGT
This sequence comes from Erpetoichthys calabaricus, assembly GCF_900747795.2. Lineage (NCBI taxonomy): Eukaryota > Metazoa > Chordata > Cladistia > Polypteriformes > Polypteridae > Erpetoichthys > Erpetoichthys calabaricus. Next base: position 327,770,247 of record NC_041394.2, read on the forward strand.
GTCTGATTATTCATCAGGAGGAGAGGTACACTTTCCAAATAATGTTTGATCAAACTCCACTCTGATCAGTCCCATGTGCCCCAATCACATTTGGAAATCCTGGTAATGAGAATGTTAGGCTGATTGAGATTCTTCATGGAGCTGTGGGTGTTTTAGCCTGTGTGTTACCTACCTGCAATGGCATGAATCGCCTCTTTTATTGTCTGCACACACAGGTGTCTTGGAAACACTATGAAAACCCGAAGGAAATATTTCAGAGCCAAACAGACTTTGCAAATTGCCTGGCAAACTGCACTTTTAGTAGATTTTCCGCATCGCCTACAGTTTATAAAAAAAGTGCCGCTTGTAAAAAACCTCAAAGCAATGCATACTGTCTGTGTGGTTGTGAGAGCCCGACTTGGCCGAGTTTGACTTCAAATATAAGGTCCTAATAAATCTTTGAGGTACAATATTCCCCCTCTGCTAAAGTGGTATCTTTCGAAAAGAATTTCCCCCGGGAGCAATAAAGGATCTTGCTGATCGCGCAAACCCCTCTCTATATGAAATTCTCGTCTTATAATTTGTGTACCGATATCAATTGGTCAATCATTCATGAACGGCGAACCCATGACTGGATGACTTCCACGCACCGTCACTGATCACGTGTGTAAACTAATCCTTGTTTACGTAGAACAAACCTACTCCGAGCAGGTTTGAGGATTAGGATGTGCTGCTATGACAACACTTCCAGCAAGAGTTTCGAAAAACCGACAGATCCAGGATCAGGCCAAACAATTAACAACAATTACATCCGGCTAAACGAGTAATCCACGTACGAAAAATACCCCCAGGTCACCTTGTGGAGGTTGTTTTAATGTCACTCACACCTACCTAGTGTCGCTGTGGCTCAGTTCCTGACAGACATGGCTCATGCTTGTGTGGCCATTCTCAATGCCGCATGCTTGCAGAGCTGTTCTTTCCCCATCTTCAACACCGTTGTTTGCCTGTTGGCAATACCGTGTACCTGCAGAGCTGTTGTTTTCCTGTCATCGGCAGAGCTTGGCATGGTTGTTTTCATGTCGGCAATGCCACGTGGCCACACAGCTGTTTTGCTGTCGGTGGGCAGCGTTCACCATGCTGCTTTTCCTGTCTGCTGTTTGTGCCTGTGCAGTGCTTGGTTTCCTGTCACTGCCACTTGCTCAGAGAAGGACCCAAAGCCAAATTCCATGCCCTGATTAATTTATGGGTGATGCAACGCCTATCATGGCATAAGCTTTTTGCATGCACAGCATTTTACATATATAGATCAGCATCTGTAACATAATTAAATATGCATAATATTATAAATGTGATAAATTCAAGGAGGGCAAAGGTTTTCTACTGCCGCCGGTCATGGATCTTATTGATGAATCAGTTGAATCGATTCACTTAAAGTGGTAGATGGAAAGAATCAAATTAGTAAAGTGAATTGAAAGGCTCATCTGTACAAGGTGGCAACCTGTGTGAGAGAGAGTGGGAGCGTCAACTCTGAGTGACTCCTTGTGGGTAACAGCCTCACCACACCTTGTCATGACTAGAAGGTGAATTTCACTCCTGTAATTAGGGTGCACAAAACTAAACCCCAAAGACTACTGCTGTACAGTGAGTGGCAAAGAATTCTCTGCTTAAACACAACACATTTAGGAATGAAAACAAGAACAGTGTTAAAATATATCTGGACAGGCCAGTATTGTCATGACAGAAGAGAGAACAAACCCTTATGAAGAAGGAAACTTTATTGCTGTTTTAAATATGGCAAATAATTATAGTGCATCAACAGTATACAAAATAGAAATGTTTCCCACAAATATGCCATTTCAAGAAATGCATACAAATTCACAGTGGACCACGGATTGCTTTAAGGAGACCAAAAACAAGCAGAAGGAAGCCATGTAAGAGTTGAAAATGTGGCCAAAAAAAAAAATGGAGGTAGCCTTCTAGCAAAATTAAAATACGTAAGGCAGCTGTTACAGGCAATTGGGTTCTCTGTTATGGATGAGCTGATACCCAGGAGAGAATCCCACAAAAAACAAGGCAAACAGTGTTGTATTTTCTGCTGGATCATTGGAGTTTAAAGCGGAAAACAGTTCTCCAGATCACTGAGCAAATCCCTGAACTCCCTTGTGTTCCAGTTGTAACAAGTGAAGATATATGAACGATTGTAATGCATTCTTAGTTCAAGGTGTTTGGCAAATGTGCAGTAATAAGTAAAGAGAAAAGTGGTCAAAATATAAAAAAATGACCACAAAAGGGACAGTGAGAGGACTAATACTTGCAATACAAAGGAACTGAATGCTGCGTGAGATGACGAATTCCCTACACAGAACAAGCAGATAAACCAGAAGCACAATTGTAACTTATAAAACAATACAACAAACACAACGATCCGACATATAGGAGGAGGAAGGCACGATGTCAATCAGGCAGAATTCTTTTCATTAAATAGAGAATCTCCTTATCTAGGACACAGATGGAAATTCAAGAGAATTGTACATAAGATTGAAATCAGGTTGTGTGTGAATCTGAAACAAAGTAAAGAGTTATGAAGGTGAAGTGAAAACCTCGACAAGTTTGAAAGAGCATCTGGATGTAATATTGGGACATTTAAACTGCTAGCTAACCAAACCGGTTTAATGGGCTGAGTGGTTTCCTCTCCTTATCTGAACTTCTTTTGTAACAAATCATGGAGTTGACGTGAAAGCCTTGAGAACTTTGAAACTGCATCTACTGTAGATGTGATAATTGGGTCAGCTTCACTGTTTGCTATCCAAATAAGTTTGATGGACTGGGTGGTTCCCTCTTCTTTCTTTAACTTCCTTTGTACAAGGTCCTGGGAATGAAGAGTTCTCTGAAATGAAGGAAATGTTTCTGGAGGCTGTCTTCAAAATGAACAGGTAAGCGCATGAGAGAAATTGTAGAATATTTAGAGTACTTTTAAATTGTTACTAAAAGTGTAAGGGATGAGCCTCACGCACCAGTACTGTCAGCTCGAATACATGTGAGCAGACCCCACTTACATGTAGTGTACTGTAAGAAAGTAGTAACATCCATCCATCCATCCGTTATCCAACCCACTATATCCTAACTACAGGGTCACGGGGGTCTGCTGGAGCCAATCCCAGCCAACACAGGGCACAAGGCAGGAAACAAACCCTGGGCAGGGCACCAACCCACCACAGGGCACACACTAGGCACAATTTAGAATCACCAGTCCACCTAACCTGCATGTCTTTGGACTGTGGGAGGAAACCCACGCAGACACGGGGAGAACATGCAAACTCAACTCAGGGAGGACCCGGGAAGTGAACTGCGAGGCAGCAGCGCTACCCACTGCGCCACCGTGCCACCCACAGCTACAACAAAACAAACAATAATGAAATGGCACACTAGCACAACTGAACCTTATTTTGCAGTTCCATTCATCACGTAGGAGCCCAGATCCTCCATGATGCTGTATGCTGAGACTGCAGTGGCCTCCAGTAAGAGCTGTTACTAGTTTGATGGATCCTTCTGAGACGAACTTCACTTTTAGAAAAAAGAAAGAGACCCACTTTTAAAGGCTCATTGCATCTGAGGAGAAGCCTGCTCTCTGCCCAGGTTTGTGGGTGCCGAGTTTATAACGGAAGAGTCAAATGTGGACATTGTGTGCCTCGTCACGGTGAGACAAAACATTTCTTAAATCCAGAAACATCTTTGTTAATTTTTAAAAGGGAACCTGTTAACAACTAGTGCTGTTCACTAATGGCATTTTTTCTACGGGAAAGACTGTTAATACCTGTTAAATACCTGTATAATTTAATTAGTTAAATGATTCACAGTAAATACATCACGTATGATTTGAAGTGCCTACATAAAAGAAGTACCACACAGCCAAATGTTTACTCACCTATCACTATGATGAGAACTATGCGGTCTCGGCTATCAGTAGCTTCATCAACTACAACATATATTTTCATTCCACGATCTTTCGAAGAACGGCGTCCATATGTTGTTCAAAGACACGGGGCAGACAAGTTTGACGAAGACTGCTCTCGTTTTCTGGCAGCGCACCTCCTTGTTTACAATGCTTAATAAAGAAAGGATGCATCGTCGTCATTTTTTCGAGCGGGGTATGTCTGACTCACATGGACACAAACTGGCATCTTGCATCTGATGATTTTGTTGTTACCTGAAGGGGAACATCTGGTAGTTGAGTCATGGCAACTGGACTTCTTTCTTGTTAGGTAGATGCATTTCACTGCTTAACCACGCATCTTTGTCAGTCTGACTGTCATCTACCTAACAAGAAAGAAGTCCAGTTGCCATGACTTAACTACCAGATAATTTCACCTGGATGACTGAGAATCTTTACAGACTGAAGGGGAACACTGTTCTTAATTTCCCCTTGTACTTTAGATGGGTTTTAGATTTGACGTGGTCATTGCAAGTATCTTTTTGTGTCTATAGTATGCTGGCAAAACTTGCGGAAACATTGTCCAGAATCGTAATTGTGCCCTCAATTTGGCAGTTACGCTTGTTTTTCTTAGTTTTTTCTACACAGATAGGGTATCTGATCACTGTTCATTTCTGTCTCGTACAGTTAGCTAATTCACGTACAAGAAAACATACAGGAAACATGCGCACAAACAGATAGAAGCACAACTGGCTTTCTAAGAAGAATTGCGTTTGCTTCAAAAACAACAAACTAGAAAACAGTATCTGAATGACAGAACTACAGATTGTTCAATCGTTTAATTTATTGGGACGTTTTGTAACAGTCACCCCTGCAATCTTGAAATTCCGCACATTTCCGTTTTTAAAACTAAAATCCCTTTTTCAGTGTTAATTCCGTGATTCCGTCCGTGTTTTCCGCATCGCAGAAATCATAGGGCCCTACAAAACAGACTTTCTTTTCATGCATTTCAGAAGTAAAGCCTAAATATATGGTCAAGTTTGGCTATGAGTGTATTTTATTCTAATAAACAAATGTAAGATTTCAAACATTACATATATTCGTATACAAATGAATCTTTAATGATTTGAAATCATTTTTCCACGTAGGCAGTAAATAATGAAGAATCTTTAAAAAAAAATCAATTTAGATAGATAGATAGATAGATAGATAGATAGATAGATAGATAGATAGATACTTTATTAATCCCAATGGGAAATTCACATTCTCCAGCAGCAGCATACTGATACAATAAATAATATTAAATTAAAGAATGATAATAATGCAGGTGAAAAACAGACAATAGCTATGTATAATGTTAAATGTTAACGTTTACCCCCCCGGGTGGAATTAAAGAGTCGCATAGTTTGGGGGAGAAACGATCTCCTCAATCTGCCAGTGGAGCAGGACATTGACAGCAGTCTGTCGCTGAAGCTGCTCTTCTGTCTGGAGATGATACTATTAAGTGGATGCAGTGGATTCTCCATGATTGACAGGAGCCTGCTGAGCGCCCTTCGCTCTGCCACAGATGTCAAACTGCCCAGCTCCGTGCCTACAATAGAGCCTGCCTTCCTCACCAGTTTGTCCAGGCGTGAGGCGTCTTTCCTCTTAATGCTGCCTCCCCAGCACACCACCGCGTAGAAGAGGGCGCTCGCCACAACTGTCTGATAGAACATCTGCAGCATCTTATTGCAGATGTTGAAGGACGCCAGTCTTCTAAGGTAGTATAGTCGGCTCTGTCCTTTCTTGCACAGAGCATCAGTATTGGCAGTCCAGTCTAATTTATCATCCATTAATTAATTAATTTATTTGTGTATGACAAATTCATAAATAATCACATTGCATTGTTTCATATATTATAATCTGAGTAAATAAGCTGTTGTCTTTATTCTTTGCTTTTCTAGGCTTATTTCAGTACAGGTTTTTAAGAGATGTAGCCTGTCCTGACAAGACTGGGTGTGATGCAGAGACCAAACTGGGCACTAGAGACTCGTACTGCACCAGTTGTGGTCACCAGTTGAACTGGCCTGTCTGTTTGTCAAGTGACTGAGAGCCCAGCAGAATCCAACAGCAGCCAGGATGAAATCTGAACCCACCAGGGATGTGGAGGTAAGAAGTGCTTGTAGCGGTGTGACTCCTACCTTCAAACGTGTTGGCAGATTGGTTTCATCCTCTTTTTCTTCTTATTTGATTTGGCATATAATATATTAGGCTGGGACCCAACTCATGTTGAGGTTGGCACAGAAAATAAATGAGTTCATCCAAAAGAAGTCACAAAAACCAGTTTAGAGTGAAAACAGAAATAAAACTGAGACATGTGCTGCATTGATTAAAAGTGAATGCCAATTTATTTAACAAATATTAATGTCAGATAAGTGTACCCTGACTCAAGTGCTGCATTCAGTACTTTTGCAGGATTTAAATTAGAGACAATTGAAAAAGAATCTGTAAAGAGAAAAATCTGATTTAATACACTGTCATATTTCACTTTAACGTGTATGTTATGCTTCATTTAAAAGTCCTAAGCACTGCACATATTTACAAATCTGTCCATACTGTTACTGAACCCACTGAAGAAGGAGCTGAAGGCAATCCCAGCAGCAATAGGACTCAAGGCAGAAACCAAACCTGAAAAACATATTTGTCTATTTTAATTTACTATATTAGGATATAATGTGGCATGGTGGTGTTGCTGCCTCGCAGTTAGGAGACCCAGGTTTGCTTCCCGGGTCCTCCCTGCGTTGAGTTTGCATGTTCTCCCCGTGTCTGTGTGGGTTTCCTCTCACAGTCCAAAGACATGCAGGTTAGGTGGATTGACAATTCTAAATTACCCCTAGTGTGTGCTTGGTGTGTTTGTGTGTGTCCTGCGGTGGGTTGGCACCCTGCCCGGGTTTGGTTCCAGCCTTGTGCCCTGTGTTGGCTGGGATTGGCTCCAGCAGACCCACGTGACCCTGTGTTCGGATTCAGCGGGTTGGAAAATGGATGGATGGATATTAGGATATAATTTTTCCCCAGAGACAAATATCTGTGTATCAGTCTAAAAAGCAAGATGAGAAGAGTAAGATTTATCAGATGACCCTTTATAGGATGCACAGCACACATACTCATTAAGGCCCTTGCTGGTTAATTTTAGTTTTGCTGATTTAAAAGACACATTAGAAAGCTGATGGTATCCAAAGCATCTGCAGTCACATTAAAGATTAATAAAATATAATGAGGCCTTTTCTAAATGCAATCAGGAACAACTTGAAACCCCAGAGTACCCAGCAATGCTAGACATTTTGCACAATGCATTATCGCCGATGGTGTAATTATCCAGATTTTTTCAGATACCAAGCCTGACCAAGTGTTTCTTCTAGCCAGAGGTGGCCTTCGGGGTGTGCAGGGCCTAGGGCTGACCAACCCCATGTGGGTCCGGTTACGTCAGATGCTTTTACCAGTATGTGTGGGCTGTATAAACATACACCAGATGTTAAAACACACCAGATTTTCTCATTACAGTATTCAGCAAAATTTTTGAAAGATAACACGCAGACTTTATCAAAATATAATTGTAGAATATAACTTGACAAATCCACTCGAACGGGACATACAGGCCTCAAAAGCAGGGCCCTCTTAGGCACGGGGCCTATGACAGTCACCCTACTTGCCATCCAAAATGCCGCTCTTGCTTCTAGCTCAAGGGCAAATAAAATAATAATAATAATAAAGGGCAGCACCTTGGACAATTAATTTAATGGGTTCAAAAAGTAAATTCTTTTTTATTCTTGAACTCTACAATAAACATAATCCATCAAAGACTAGATTGTAACTGGCCAGTCATTTTCCTCATTTGATCGTACAGCAATACCTAAACGTGAGTTCAGTTCTAGAGCTGACTTCTGTGCTCAAAATAGAGAGATACTCTTATTGAAGATAACCAGTACAACGACTTACAGGTCTGAAGTGGCTGAAAGAGTCAAAGACAAACGGAGTTCAAGTCTTCCAGATTTGTGGTAATGTTGCAGATTTGACAGACACGTAAGGAAGATTTGTAACATTCGGTGCAGATGATAAACAAATTAAACTTAATGAGCTTTAAAAGACAAACTGTGAAATGGTTTTGCTGAATGGTTATTTATGAGTACTTGTGTTTTAAAAGGTTATCAGGTTGATGGTGGAGTAATTGATTTGGTCAGAGATTATGGAAACAAAGAAGGCCAAGAAAACTAACGTTAGCAGGACTTCAGTATTTATTACATCCTTTGGCTGAATTACAGTCTCTACTTTTCATTTCTATACAGCCTATAAAAATGTCACTGACACCATTTCAGAATTTCAATTTCTAAACTTTTCTTTATTACATGACTGCTAATCTATCCTGTGGATATTAAAAAAAAAAAAATACCACAGGAGAGTCCAACCTTTACATTTACTTATTTGGTTGACGCTTTTATCAAAGGTGACTTACAACCAAGGTTATTATAGTTTTGCCTTTTTATATTAGTTTTTATTTCTATATTTTTTTGACCTTACTTGGAAATTCAGTTTAGTTTTAGTTTTCCTTCATCGTGTATTTTTAGTTTTAGTTTAGTTTTTATTTCACAAAGACATTTCTATTTTAATTATATATATATTAGTTTCAGTTTTAGTTTTAGTAAATATGGCATGGAGCGCCTAAAGAGTTAGTTTTGTGTCACAATCAGACAGAACTGTACACTTAACAGATTTGGATATGAGTTTAATGCTAGTGGAAGCTTACTACACTACATGGTTTACTATCTGGTTTTGTTTTTGTCTAATAAAAACAAGCATAATCAAAACTAGACACTGAATATGAACAATTTTACACAATTTTATAATTTTTAAAATATTTTCTCATGAAAATCACAGGGGCTTAGGAAGAGCAGGGCTCTTAGACTTGAATGAATGTGCAGATCCCACCTAACTGTATTGAGGGAAACAAAGAACAACTAGCATGTAGTGTCAAGGTCAGGGGCAGTGAGTCTTGAATAGCCCAACATAAAGGACAGTAAACCTATAATGAGCAGAGCAAGAGCAGGTAATAAGAGTACAGACAGGCATGAAACAACAGAGACAGAGTCTGAAATTAAGAACAACATATACATTATCTAAACCTGTTTATCCAGAGTAGGACTGCAGGAAATCTGGAGTCTACCCCAGCAGGCTTGTATGCAAGGCAGGAAAAATCCCTGGTGTGCAATATGTATTATAACTCTGATGTTAAGAACAAAAATAATTGTTTATTATTTCAACTATCTATTTTGAGAGAGAGAAAAACATTGAAAAAAGGGAGACAAATATTTTAAAATATAATTCTGCTAATGGATTACTTTCATCAATATCAGGTATTTTGAGTTGTGAATAGGAACTAAAAAAGATAAATTAATAAATATGGAACAAATACAAAAACCTATTAGTATGTTTAGTTTTTCATCACTTGTCAGACTCTCTACCTTTGTTTGTATCGCTTCATTGTTAAACGATGTTTTTAAAGCAAAAGTGATTGGTCAGCAACAATATGCTGATCTTGTATGATGACCTAGTCAGTCTCTTGATCAGTGCCGTTTTATTTTCAAAAACCGGGAGTGCTCTCCCCTCGACTTTCTTGTATACTCAGATATGGGGATGGATATTTGAGGAGTAAACCGCAAGACAATGATTACATTTTTATATTATGAACATTAAGGAACCATCAACAACAAATCCAATTAATAATATATTGAACAATTATTATAAAAGTAAAGTTGAATAAATCGGACTCTGCAGCTGTATAAATTAAAAAAAAAATCGAGTATGTGTTCAGGTAAAGTGCAACTTCCGGGTGATGGATTTGACCCAAAAGTTAATACAGATCTATAATTGTGGTGTAACAACCACATACTGAATTTCATCCAACTATCTAGTTCCATTTTTGAGTGCATTTTTGAGTTTTATAGTGTTTACACACACACACGCGCGCGCGCACACACACAACTCCAAAAAACAGTATTGTTGGACACTGGTTAGTCTATAATGTCAAGATTCATCAAAATATCAAGGTCGAATTTTTTCATGATTACTATACTTTCTCTATACTTCGTATATGAGAAAGTAAAAACGATTTCTCCTGTGCGAAGTGGCAGGTGAATTGCTGTCAACAAAAAGCAGACACCTGAGAAATAAACTGAAATGTTACTCACTCGTGATTTTTCTGTCCATATGGTAAACGTTTTGTTGACCAGCACATTCTGATTTCAGCCGTTTGAATTACATCTTGATATACAACAAGCATAAGGAAAGGCGGCACGCAAATTGCTTTCTATTTCTCACACTTTACGCACCCGCACTCAGCTTGCTCTGTCACTGCAAATGCTGTGTGAACAGCCGCCCTCCTTCACCAGCCGCCGTTCACTGGATGAATATATGCGGGCGGCTTGTGGTGGATGACTTTCTGTTTTAGAGTTAAAACTTACAAGGGTTAAAGTCTAACGGCAAGAATATTCATTCAAAAACGAAAACTAAAAATATTTTAGTAAATTATTATTTTATTTCAGTTAGTCTTTCCAGCAACTTTAATAGTTTCGTTTAGTTTTAGTTTTTCATTTAGGTTTTGTTAATTATTTTATTTCAGTTTGTGAAAATGTTTCTTTAATAATAGTTTCAGTTTTGATTTTAGTTTTCGTTAACTATAATAACCTTGCTTACAACATTTATAATAAAATTGATTAAGTTTCCAATTGGAACCCAGGCAGGTGCTCAGGGTCTCACAGTGTCAGCAGCAGAGTTTGAACCTATGATCTCAGGGTTTGAAGTCCAAAGTATTCTCCACTATGTCTGCCTACCTTTAAATATTTAAACCTTTAAACGTTTGACACTGAAGTCTTTCCTTTCCATTTAATTACTGTAGTACTAGGTTGCTGTAACATATCAGCCATTATGCATGTAGTGAGAAGTCAAGCAAAATGACCCCTTTTATTGGCTACCTAAAAAGATTACAATATGCAGGATTTCGAGACAACTCGGGCCCCTTCTTCATGCAGTTTGTAATTTGTAATTGTAATTGATTACATCTTGCCTGAAGAAGGGGCCTGTGTTGCCTCGAAAGCTTGCATATTGTCATCTTTTTAGGTAGCCAATAAAAGGGGTCATTTTGCTTGACTTCTTACTACATTTAATTACTGTAAATAGGACTGGTTATATTTACCACATACTGTATAACAATATTTTTTCATAATGCCAGTATTATATAAAGTTAATATATTGTAAATGTTCAGTACCCACATTTGGTGCGCTTGTCTTGAGACACACAATTTATTTATTTTAACCCCCCACACACCTCTCCACAGGTCTCTGCTCAGTCTATTACTCCTCTCTCAGCTGCTATCCTCCCTGAGACTTCAGAGATGGGAAGCAACCTCTGAACCTCAGGTTTATAAGCAGCCCAGCTCAGACAGCTAAGCCGAACGTACACTCCACTCCACTCCACTCTCTCAGTCAGTGGCCGGTCAGACAGCTAACTACGAAGGGGCCCCATGTTCAATGGCCAGCTGTCTCTCAGCTTTGTGGTGTTTGCCGTTCCCCAGAGTGAATCCTGGTTGGAGAACCTTTTTCTCTCCACCATATATACATTAGCACGGTGGTTTTTATAGGTCTTGAGAATGCATGACGAATGTGTCTTCAGTCACTTGCATGTTTAGTGTATACTATCTAGTACAAGGCCATAGTGCTTACTTGGCCTCCTGGGTATGATTACCCAAAGTAGTCTGAAGCTTCTCTCTTGCTAGCTGTATCTGTAAACCCTGATTTTCTTCACATAAACCCTTAGACTATTACTTGCTCAGGTGGACCAAAAAAGTAACTTTGATGCCATAATAATTTTTTAAAAATTCTCTTATTTATTCCAGCACTCAGCAGTTACAATAAGAATCATTATAATGTCCACTCACTTAAGCTAGTTCATCATGGTGGGAGTCCATAATCTACCCCACAGATGAAGCGTGAATACTGTACAGAGTCACAGTTCATCACAGGACACGCCAATGCCATCACCCAAGCTTGTGCATGCCAGGCCAGGTTTGAGTAGTTGATTAACATAATCTGCACCTGCTTGAAAATGGAGGAAAAAACTGGAACCAAAAGACCACGGCATTAACCACTTTTCTGCCATTACTTCTTATTATAAAGGGTATAGGAGGAAGTAAATAAATTAACTTGATCTGTTAAACCTGGTTAGTAGCAGCAAAGCATTTTTAAGAATCTTCAATTGCATAACCTAACATAAGAATTGCGTAAAAATGTCTCATCACTCTAATTTCTTACTTCAGACGTTTTATTCACTCTCTGTCCTGTCGTCTTTACCTTGTTGTTCTCACTCTTAACATTTCTAGCTTAACCCTTTGTAGACATTCTTTTTGATGTATCTTTAGGTGGTTTTGTTTCACATCTGCCAGGTCCCTGATTAAATTTCCTGGTAATTGCCATAATTCTTAGGACTGACTAGACTCTGGGACTGGTACTTCAATTAGCCAGACTTTTTCTAAGTGTTTTCTCTCAGGGGCTGATTCATCTGTAAGGTTTAGTTCCCTCATTGCTTGTGACCTGTTGTTGTATTACTATTCTCTGAAATTTCTCACCAATGGTTTAGTTTGCTTACTTTCAGGACAGGAGTATACCTCACTCTTGAGTCTTGAAGTGAGCTTGTTTTTGTGGAGTGATTTTTTGCGCTGCTAGTGTTGTTTCTCACCAGTGTGAATTTTTTTGTGTTCCTGAAGACTGCTGCTGCGTGAGAAAGTTTTTCCACATTCAGAGCAGAAATACGGTTTCTCTCCAGTGTGAATTCGTATGTGAGTTTGAAAATGGCTACTGTCAGAAAATTGCTTGCCACATTCAGAGCAACTGTATGGTTTCTCTCCTGTGTGAATTCGTATATGTACCTTAAGATTGCTACTATTGGAGTATTGTTTCCCACATTCAGAACAAGAGTATGGTTTCTCTCCAGTGTGGATCCTTCTGTGGGTCTGAAAACTGCTCCTGAAGGAGAATTGTTTGCCACAGTCAGAACAGCAGTATGGTTTCTCTCCAGTATGAAGTCTTAAGTGTGTCTGAAGATTGCCATTACGGGAGAAATGTTTTCCACATTCAGAACAACAATACGGCTTCTCACCAGTGTGAATACTAGCATGTTTTTGGAAACTGCTACTAAAAGAAAATTGTTTGCCACAGTCAGAACAGCAATATGGTTTCTCTCCCGTGTGAATCCTTGTGTGGTTCTGAAGATTGCTACTGCGTGAGAATCGTTTCCCACATTCAGAGCAGGAATAGGGTTTCTCCCCAGTGTGAATTCTTACATGTCTCTGAAGATGCCGTTTAAGTGAAAATTGTTTGCCACATTCAGAACAGCAGTGAGGTTTCTCTCCTGAGTGAATTCTTCTGTGGGTCCGGAGACTGGTGTTGGAGGAGAATCGTTTGTCGCATTCAGAACAGCAATATGGCTTCTCTCCAGTGTGAATTCTTGTGTGTTTTCGAAGACTGCTCTTGGTAGAGTATGTTTTTTCGCATTCAGAACAGCAGTATGGCTTCTCTCCAGTGTGAAATCTTGTGTGCACTTTGAGATGGCTTTTAAATGTGAACCATTTGCCACATTCAGAACAGGAGTGTGGCTTCTTCCTCCTGTGATAATTGTTAAGTTTGGATTTGCTTTTAAAACTTTCTCCATGTTCACTGCCAAAAGACATTGGATTCATATCTTGTGCTCGTTGTGTATTAGTGGCTTCTATTACTGTTGGTTTCAAAATAGCCAGAGA